>NW_027226252.1:0-236850 GCF_022539635.2 Chironomus tepperi
CGATCATTAACAACCTCTTTGTATAGTTTCAAAGTGGATAACAATAACACACAAAAAAAATTAAATAAAGAAAAACAAGTTCAATTACGGATATTATTGTGAAAAAAATTAAATTAATAGTAAAAAAACACAGAAATTATGGAAATTTTACGTGTAAAAAATGCCATAAAAGTTAAAAAAGGATAACTTGATGTACTTGAAAAAAAAATCCAAAATGAGTCTAATAAAAGATTATTTCAAAGAGAACAAAATAGATTTAAATTTGTTTATATATATATATGTATATTTTAAATTTTGAACTCTTATAAAGCTTCTGTAGCGATTTACAAGCAATTTGTGAGGTGAATTTGGAACTAATTCAGGTAAGTACAAATACCCTATTAGACAATGAGCATACTCATTTAAATGAGCATGTTTATGAGTATACTCAATCAATATAATTGAGCATGGTCAATTTTGTGAGCATATATAAGAGTTTTCTAGGTAGGAAGAAGTACAACTTAACTTAGCATCTTGAACTTTCATCCACTAAAAGCAGAGTTGCGATGACAGGTACTTGTCGGAGGTAAAAGTGACAGATTCTGTCAAAAGATGACCTGCCACAGGTCGTTTCCTGTAGACAGATAGATTTCTTTGGCCTGTCACAGGTCTAACCTGTCGCATGTCTCGCCTGTCACACGTGATGGCCTGTAGACAGGCGAAATTTTTCTGCCTGTCACAGGCGCGACCTGTCACAGGTGTCACCTGTCACAGGTGATGACCTGTCGACAGGTCAAATCTGTCTACCTGTCACAGGCCTGACCTGTCACAGGTGTCGCCTGTCACAGGTGTCGCCTGTCACAGGTCTTCACCTGTCGACAGGTCAAATCTGTCTGCCTGTCACAGGCCTGACCTGTCACAGGTATCGCCTGTCACAGGTGATGGCCTGTCGACAGGTCAAATCTGTCTGCCTGTCAACAGGTAACCACCTGTCACGGGTGGACTGTTTCTGTTGACCTGTCACAGATTGCAACTCTGACTAAGAGTCCATTTCTACATAGCGAGACATAAAGTATGTGACCAAATGCCAACGTAAACAGATCATGGATTAAAAATTCGGTCCCAAGCAAGAGTAAATCCCTAACAGGAAAAGTGTATGTTTTCAAGAGCTTGCTAATCGAGGACGCTAATTTATACTTTATTTCATTTAAATGTTGCACCATACCAGAGTTACGACGACCTCTTGTTTGAATTTTTATTGATTAACATACTTGTGTTATTTGGAAATGTTGCCACAAAGATAGCCCATAACCAACTCTGATTGATCCAACTGTGCTTAAAAAATCACATACTATGTGAACATGCTCACAATCCCTGTCATAATTCCAATTAATTACTACATATTTATTTTAAAAATTACCCATAAAAAGCAATCAAAACTAAATTATTAACATATCATTCCTGCTGTTATTGCATGTAAACTGTTGACTCTAATTTAGAACGATAGTAAATAAATAAACAAAATTCTCACAGCACTTTCCACCTGTAAAGCACGTGAAAATATTTTTAAATAAATAATCATACTATTCACCTAATTTTCTCCCATAGTAAAGCATTTAGTTAGCATTTTAAATTCAAAAGCTTGTTTGAAAATAATAAATGAGCATTCGAATGCATTTTCACCTTTTAATACTAGCACAACGTCACAACTTCGTTGAATGGCATGCCGTACACCACACGAATAAAAGTTCATGCCAACATGAAAAAAGGAAAAGTTAGTTTGTTATTTATACTCTATTAAAAACAATGAAAGTAACAGTAACTCTCACTTGAAAGAATGTGAATTAAAAAGTGAGTTAGTTGAGAGTTTGGTTGGCATTTGATGTGTTTTTAGATGGGACGCTGTGTTTTTTTCTGTGTTTGCTGTTTTTGGACAAGACAGTAAAATTCAATTGCTTTGTGCTAGTTTAGTCAATCACAGAACAAAAGCACTCAGCACTAGGGCACTCAGTATTAAGTCACTCAGTATTAGGTCACTTAATATTATGTCATTCAGTACTAGGTCACTAAGTACTAGGTCTAAGTATTAGGACACTAAGTATTAGGACACTCAAGGCTAGGTCACATAGTATCAGATCACTTAGTATTAGGACACTCAGTATTATGGCACTCAGTACTAGGTCACTTAATATTAGGTCACTCAGTATCAGGGTACTCAGTATTAGGACATTCAGTGTTGAGCCACTCAGTACATCTTGGCAATGGAAACCCATTGTCATACTCAGTATCATATCAATTGCAACAGCACTCGCACTCTAGAGAAGAAAAGGAAGACGAACAAGAGTAATGGTAATAATAGCATCAACAGCATATTATTTTATTTAAGAAAGAAGCCGCCTTTATAGAGCTTCTTGACGCCATTAAGTGAATTGCTAATGAGACATTTTTTTATATTAAATTGACGCAACATTTAACTGCAGATGAGATGGCACTTTTTTATGTTTAAATATTTCGAGAAGATATAAAGAAATTTTTTTCATGCTTCAGGAAGATGTTCTGTTGAGAGATAATACATAATTTATAAGGTTCAAGGTTTTTATTTTATGAAAAATTATTACTTGCGACTGTCAGTTCCATCAAAAATTTGCATATTTAAATACTTATGCTGCCCGAATGAAAAAGGAGCTTTAAAGTGAAAAGTTTCTTAATTATCGCATTATAAGCATGTATGAATGTATGGAACGGTAAAGTGCTTAATTCTGATGAAATTACAATTTTAATAGCTTTAAATGAGCAATCAAGTCGTTTACTGTATGTGAAATAATTACTGAAAATAATCTTTTCTTTAGAAATTGAAAGGTATTGAATTTTCAAAGCTGAAAGCTTCTTTTTATTGCTGTTGATGCTGTGGTAATGAAGTAATGAAGCCTTTGATAACTTAGAAGGAAAAAATATGTATTTTTTGGGATAATTGCTATTGGAGCTTTTGTAAAATGAGCAAATGAAATAAATTTTAGTTGAACTTTTGAAGGGGTCGGTATAGGATTCATATTGAATGAATTTAAGAGTCTTTGCTGAGAAAAGTATTAAATCTTTTTGAATGAATAGAAACTATTTAGCTTCAAAATGTGACCTTGATTCAATCAAGTTGAATGAGAAATAAAATATAATCAATGAATGTTCATGGCAGAAACACTTAGCTTGAACACTTTTAGAGAGAAGGGTGTAAAATTTTGATATTTATTGCATTGAAGGCAGTGAATAAACAGTAGCGTAGTGGTTAGAGTATCGTCCTAGCTACCCTAATGAGCAGAGCTGGATTGCAAGGAAAGTCGACTAGAGGGGTAGGGTGCAAAAAATAATAAAATTGAGACTGAAAAATTAGATTTTTGCCTCGTAAACCTTAGAAAATTGAAGAAAAATTTACAGAAAAAGGGAGGATGAGGTTGGGGTGCAAGTTGAATGTCAGGAATGAGAATAATTCACCCTTGGTTTAAGGTTAATGACGGTTTGATACGGATTTGTCAATAATTTAAATTGAAGAAATTCAAAATATTGCAATTTTTATATTTTTAACCTAAAAATTTGATGCTGACAATCTCAAATTCCATGGTTTTCTATGGTGTTCCATGGTCAAAGCCAGCAAGATTCTAGCGCTAGGCTGAATTCGATGAAATCCAGCTTCAGGAGTTAAGTCAGTCTGAGATCGGATTTTCGGATATTTCCACTTCGTGTGCTTTCTGGGTAAATTCTTTTTGAACTCATATGACGTCAAAAATGCAGTTAAACAGGTTTGTGCCCGAACTTAAACAGGTCTTTTGGTCTGTTTCATTTTCCCAAAATTAAATAAACTTTATAAAGCTTAATTTTTTATTTGACTTCTCGTTTAAAGAAAAATTGAGAAAATTAAAACTCATCCAACAGGAATAAAGTCATTCCTAGTGGGAGATCCAAAAGTTCAAACCTTCTTGATAAATTTTTAAGCACATTTTTAAGATTAATTTTCAGAAAAAATCCTCTGAGACTTTTTCAGTGCAAAAAAAAATTATTTTGAAAGCAATAAAAATTTATTAAATTCTCGTGAATTGAATTAAATTTTTATGAGAAAAGTTTAATTTCTGTAATATTGCATTGAGAAACTAGAACAGTCATAAGCAGCACAATGAAGAATCGCATACGATAGTTTTCAAGTTTATGACAATATTGTTGAATTTTCTGGAACTTTTTGTTGTTGAAAAGCGCAATGAAAAGTTAAAAAAGTTTGGAACTCTATCAAATTTGTGTTTAGCATGCAAGGTCATGATTTAATGGCAGTTTGTTATCAGTAAATAGCTTTTTTGAAGAAAGTACTGTCTTTAGTTATTTGCAGTCTTGTAAGTAGTAAAAGCAAAAAAATTTGAAATTTCAATTCTGAGAAATTTAAAAGAAAATTGAAATTGAAATTTAGAAATTCTTAAAAATTGAAATTCACAAATTTTAAATTTGAAATTAAAGAATTTTTAAATTGAAATTTTAGAAATTTTTAGAATTGATTTTTTTTTTAAATTTTTTATCGACATTATGTATTGTTACATTCGTAAATAAACCAAACCTTGAATTCATCAGCACAAGGAACCCAAAAAAAAGTTCCACAAACTCACAAAAATTCATCAAAACTTTTAATTATGCACTCATAAATTCATGTATAAAATAAATAAAAGCTTTATATGAAAAATTTCTTAATTAGCTTTAACGATTTCATCAATCATTTTGAGGTGTCATTAAAAATTTACATCCAAGACTTTATATTTCATGACAAAACCTCACTCACACAAACACATACACACAGCTTTAAATTGGCACATTCATCTTTTGTCGTGTGAGAATGAAAAAGTTGAAGGCACAAATTTTATTTTTCCTTGATCATATAATAAATTTTTGTAAGCACTTATACCTTAAATATTACATCACGGGCCATATGTAAAGGAGGGAAAGACATTATTCTTACTCATAAGCTTTAAGTTACAGAGCGTTGAGAGTTGTAAACTAAAATTATTAAGATTTTTAGTGGAAATTTGAGATGGAATATGACGCATGTGTTGGATTGACACCAAAGTGGGCTTTTGACTGTTTTCGGCTATTTTCCACTGGCGAGGGTTGATTGCCGTTACTGTCACCTTTCACCCAAGGCAGATTGCCATTGACTACCATTGATATTCGAGTGGTTTTTAGCAAGTTTCTACCGATAGTCGTCGGCCAATGACCAACTCTGATTGAGGCATGAGTAAGGAGCTTTGTATCCTCATTCAGGTCTTCCATCGAACTAGCTGACTCTCTTGATTCTTGTAAGGACAATGAAATTATTCTTGAGATCTCTTAGCTATACTCTTGGCATTCAATTGTTTTAAAGTTGCTTAACAAAGGATTCGAACCTGCAGATGATTTTTTCACCTTTTTCCTATTAATTAACTACCAACCCTCTTGTTCATTCCTACACAAATCCATTCCAACTCATGTTAGTCGAACTGACAAACTGCGATAAACCACAAACTCCATCCCACCATATTTCAAGCTACAAAAATACCAACTAGGGAAAGAAATAAAAGGAATTATAAATTGATCTCAGAAGTGAATTTTTAAGTAAAAATCCAACATCAACAAAAAGGAAATACCCAAAAAATAAAGAGAAAAGCGGATAAGGGATGTGAAAATAAAGAGCAGAAATCAACCACCAACTTTTGCCATTTTCTATGAAAAATTATCAATAGCAAAAGTTTATTTCTTATTTCCAAAATTGCCATTCTATGCTGTCCACTTCGAAAAGTAATGTTCAAAGACAAGCAATAAAGTCTTAATCTTATACATTCATTCTTAAAATTACTTTACTTCCCCAATTTTTTATTTCTGTGTGAGCGTAAGATTTTTAGCGCATTTTCTTTTGAAGCCCTCACATCCGCATCTTCGTCTGCCATTAGTATCGTTCTACTGTGGAATGTTAAGACACAATTTTCCTAGTCTTATAATTACTTGCAGACATACGATTATGTTGTATGGAAGAAATCGGAAAATCTTTTAAGACTGCTGTTTCCTGAATTGGATCTATTGACCGGAACTACTTTATATGACAGATATACAAGTTATATACAAGTTATGGTTATTTACAGAAATTGATTTGAACAACATGACTTTAATGGAGTTTTTAAAAGAAATATTGGAATTTTGAGATTGTGGACATGAAGGTTATTGAGACAAGTGTCAATTTGGGCAATAGAAATTGAAGTTCAAGGTAATATCTTCTATTTTTAGGTTGATTTTTGGTTGAGCCCCGACAAGGTCTCGCTCGTTTTTTACAAACTAGAGAGGAAGTGGGGTCTGCGATTCTGGAACAACTTAATCAAAGGATGAGTAGAGGAGGGGTTTAGGTGAATAAGTCGACCATAGTATGTGTACTGCTTGACAGATCTACTCTGCTGGGAATCAAACCAACATATTCTTCGAAACTAGAGACAAGAGACGTTTGAAATGCTTACAACTTGGTAAAATCAACCTGAAAAGTACAAAAGCAAATAAAGCCAATAATAAGCTATTGCAGCTCAAATTTGGCACAAAATTAGCATCAAACCGGTACAACACCTGCATCAAGCCAATACAACACTTGCATCAAGCCAGTGAAACACTCTTATCAAGTCACTACAGCATCAAGCCAGTCCAGCAGTAAGCCAGGGTCTATATTTCGATAGAATTGTCAATATCTTGTGGCCTACTAGGAGTTGCCCCCAAACTCCTACAATATCACCTAAACACCTTTAAATGTCATTCTAACTGCCCCCAAGACAAAATGCATCCAAGCATCAATCAATTGTCAAACAAAGCCTACGATACTCTCAAATTATGTATCTCTTGTACATTTATGTATAGCATATTTTATTAACCTTTATTGGCAATAATGAACAATCGTGTGGGCATAGAAAGAAAATTTTTTCTTCTTTTGTAATTAAGAAAATTGAATAAAACAAGAAGGAAAGGCAACAAGAAGATTGAAATCATGCTCAATTCAGTTACAATTTCATGAAAAATTATTTTCAGCCCAAGTCAATAAAATTTCACTTAGATTATTATTGTTAGTGTAGTGAAAAAAAATTCTCATTCTACACAACTCGATTTTATTTATTTGTGCACGGTACCTCCGCTGACATTTTCAATTGACCTCTCCATTTCCCTTCCTCTCTCCTTTCGACTATCGCTGTGATAAATTACTGCTGCCATTTTCCCCTTAATTCCTAATTGAATTGTTTAGATTTTTTCCTCTTTTTTTATACTCCTCTGTGTTCTGTTCTCTTTTTTGTTGCTGTGCTCTACTGTATGAATCGTTGTAGCTAATGGCAGTCTGTTGTTTATTTTTTTTGCCCTTCTTTTTGTTTATACTAGTGGACGGGATAGTTGAAAATTAATAGGAAAATATTTTAAAATGTTTAAATCTTGAGATTTGAAGTTGATTAAGATGATAGATCAGATATGCATACTTGCTCCTTTTGTAAGCTTCTTTGTTCAGTCTATTTTTGACTATATGAGGTTGTAAACCTATTAAACCTAGCCTGTTTGTAAAACTGCCACCCTACAGGCCAGTAATTAGAAAAGGCTTTCAATATATTATTTACTAAGTGCTTATCTCGACACAGCTTCGACCACTAGCGTTGTTATAAGTGAAAATAGGAAGTACCATAGAAAGATGAAACATTTGACGTTTGGTTGGCCATCGAATCTGATTCACAGCCTCCTCAACTTCCCATTTTCTTCCACGGAATATTCCGTCAGGTCCATGCATCTCTCCTCATTCCGGTCCTACTCTAGTATTATTTGATAGTGCATTTAACGGAAGTATTAAAATAGTTTTTGCTATATTCCTGAATAGCACAAGTTCTTTAATCAATCCAAAAATTGCTATCAGGCTGGTGTGATTCGAGCATGCTAAATCCATCAAATACCCAAGTCCCAAACCAGATGTCATATTTGTGCTTTTTGGATATTGTGATCATAGTCGTGCCATATATCATTTGATACCATTCCAAAAAAGAACAATTTAAGGCAAAGATGTGAAGCATAGCAATAACATTTTTGTACCTAATTCTTTAGTCTACACCACAAATTCAATCCATCACAATCATATCACAAACATCTATTCGAAACTATATAAACCATAACATCAGTGTACTTAACTTTCATTTTTTGTGTGCATTTTTCTTATTATCATTGTACTTGCATCGTGCATTAAAGAAAATCTAGTGCTTTACAGTTGAATGCTTGTTGAAATACAGCAAATGAAAGAAACATAAGTTGAAAGCATCCATGGATCCGCCACATAAAGATTCTTTTGATTTAATTATAAACCTCGATAAAATTAGAAGATCCTTTAGAAGCTTTATAAAATGTCTGCAATAATGAGGCTATAGAAGCTTTTAGGAATGAAAAAGTTAGAAGCAGTGAATTAATGTTACAAAAGGATTATATTTGATACTTTGGATGTGTTTAGATAGAAAACAGTCTATTAAAAGTTAATGATTATTTTCGGAAGGATTCTTACTTTTGGAAAGTAAGTGTGATGATGATGGAATTTATTTTTTTCGTCGTAATTTAAGATACTATGGATGTAGAAGTGCTCTAAAATTAAATATCATGACCTATTTAGAAAGTGTTTGTGTTGTTTTAATGAAGGACTGAAGGTTTAATTTAGAAAATTGAAACTCAATATAATTTAAGGATAGCAATAAGCACATAACAAAGGGAAACCTTTTTATATTAGTATAAATATTAAAGTTTCATGAATTTAAAGCACTTTGGAAATTCCTTTTGATGTTGGAAATTGAATTTTGATATTGTGAATTGATATGGGGTTCATTCAGCAGTGATGTGACTATGTTAAATTTATTCAACTAAAAACTTCGTTCAGGCAAGTGAATAGAAGCTAAATTTTATAAAAGAATCATCAGAATCATCGCCATGTCGCAATACTTATTAGATGCGACATCACAGAGTGTGGTTGCATTGACAACAGAAATGCTTTTTTTATGCAATGTGCAGCTGTGAGAACATACAAAAAAAATCACTTTACTAACGTTATTTATGAACAAACTTGTAAGGATTTTCAATATAAATATCGGAAAAGTTTTTAATTTAACAATACACAGCAGCAATATTCAATTTTGCATTCAAAATGTGTTACCAAAAATTACCCGTTCTTCCTACGAATAATCAACTTTGTGAATAGAATTTGACATTTGTGTAACTAGTTCTAAAGTTGCGACTTTTTTGCGACTAATTGAAATCTATTCTTTTTGGATACGTAGCCTTCATCTCATCGTAGATACGGCTAATCCCCGAGCGGGACATTCCTGTGAACCGCATTTTTGTGCGTGGTATCCTTAATATGGTGACGTAACGAGTCCCTAGCAACTACGGTGTGCTTTTCGGGAGCGGTACCCTAGCAACTATGATGTGCAGACAGTATTGCAATTGGTATTGGCAAGTTTCCGGCGGAAGTCGACGATAGAACCAGCTTTAGGTGACATTTGAGAGAGGCCATAGAGCATAGTTGATCTGTACGGTCATCGAAGTAAGTATGTTCGGAAGTATTTTATACCAAAAATCAGTTGTTGTCGGTATCTTGATAACCCTTAATTTAAGCTTATACAAGTTTTTCAAAAGCTCATAACTCTACAATCAAATTCTATTTGTCATAAATGAATTGAACTAGCTTTTAATTTCTGACATAACTGTCTGTCAAATACACTTTGTAACCAACACCTTTCCACCCCTTTTAACAATTAAACACAAAAGCCACTCCAAAAAAATCACAAAACTCATCCAATGACCCTATATTTACAAATAATTAAAGTGAAAATCATCCAACAAATGTTCATAAATGGTTAACAAATTTATTCAAAGATCATCAGTTATGATAATCAACACGCGTCCACTTTAGTTAGTAATTTAGTAAAGCGACACCAAAGTTATGCCTGGAAGTTTTATAGCATCCGTCTTCTAAGCAAATTACTTCTAAGCTATTTAAGCTTAACAAACTAGTTCATTCAAGCAAATTTTAGTTCTTTTTTCTCTTTGACAATGAAAACAATCCCCGATTTTATTGCAAAACTTTTCTTTATTATAATAAAGAGATAAAAAATCTGAATAATAAAGGCACTCGTGAATCCAATTTTGTATCACAAAGTTGGTTGATTTAAAAAATTTGATTTCAACTGAGCATGAAACGATAAATTAACTCAAAAATTTCCTATATAAATATTTATAATGTGTATATTGACATCCTTAAAAACATTGTCCCAATATATACAAGCTCATAAATCTATTTTAAGCTTTACCATCGAAAAAAAGAGCTCATTGCCAAAAATTGTTTTTATTTTACGTTTACGTTATCGACATGATTATTTGTTTGGTATGAACATTACAACTACAAGAGTGAACTAGAGAGTGAGAGAGAAAGAGAGAGGAATATAAAAAGGAAAACACTGAAAACATTCAACACTGTGATGTCCTTGATATCATTTTTTTCACAAATAGAAAAAAATAAGTTGGGAAAGCTGTTGGAAGCGGGGAGAAAATGTGAAAAATGTTGAATATTTCATGAAGTTTTAAGGGAGGAGGGGGATTAATAACCTTGAGGATATGTAGTTTTACTGAATAAAATGTTGAAATTAGCTAAAGAAAGTGTTCACTTTGTTCATAGTTGACTTTTTTGTTTGGAGTTAAACTTGATCAACTTTGCATGTTTTTTCATTGCAGGTGATGTGTAGGTAGGTCATGTGGTACTAGTATTAACCTATTTAGTTCAGTATTTTATGTAGATGATGCAATTTAGCCTTCAAACAAGAGGTTATCGATAGTATTAATGCACATTGGTTGTATTTAGCGATCCCTTGTGAAAACAAATACGTTAAAACTATAAAACTGAACATTAAATTCCTTATAGTTATGACGTGTTTTTGTGCACTCTTGGATATTTAGTTGCGTATTGTCAAGTTTCCGTACCTGGGTAAGAAAATTAGATTAATGCATGTAATAAAAACCAAGAAATCTTTAGATGCCGCTTCATGAAAGACTTGGGTTGGTACATAATGATGTAAGACGTTATGCTACTAATTCTCACACTCTTTTAAGAGATTAAACAGTACGAAGTCTGTTTTAAGTATCAAGTCAGAGAAAGACGAACACAAAATACGCAGTAAATTTAATTCTGATTTAATTTGAATTGCAGACGAATTAAATCGAGTTAAAGTAAGTCAGATTATCACTCGTCAAACTTTCACAAGGAAAGTGCTACTCGAAGTATATTCCGCGACACTCGAATGTGTTATGACGCGATCTAAAGTATGTCCTTAAAAGCTTAACGACTCATTAAGCATGCAAAATTTTACCAAAACCATGTCATCATTTACTAAGGTTAGCATCATTGTCAACCCTAATTCTTACATGATCTGAATAACTGAAGGCTATTTTCTTGCAGAAGTTGTCAATTCATTTATCAACAAAGACTAAGATTGTAAAAAGTACACAATAATGAAATTTCTGTCACTACTAGCAACAACTTGATTGAAATTTCAAAGAATTTTCTATTGTCAATAACAAAAATTCACTAAAATACTTTCCAAATGCCAAGCTAAATTTTGAAATTTTAAAGTAAAATAGAACATTGTAGACAAAATGCTTTTAAAAAGCTTATCAAGCTTCGAGCCTTCATGCTCAAAAAGAGAGAAAGCCAACATAAAGAAACAAAAGAAGAAGAAATAAATTTCCACATTTAAAGCGAAACCAAAGCAGTTCACCATGGCAATGGCATGAAAAATGTTTTTTCGATTCATAATACTCTCACTTTTATGGCGACGACGACATAGTGAGTGAAATTATGCTTTCAGTCTCGTGCAGATTTTTTATTTGCGTGGAAGCTTATTCTTTATTGTTTATAACATTAACATTCTCTCTCATTTTCCGTTCTATTTGGTGAATTTTTCTTCTTTTATTTAAGTTTTTTGAGTTCCTTAAATTCATTTCTATTCCTTTATTGTTTCCTTATTCTCGTCCAAAAGAAGTTGTGTAAGGAAGTGAAGTCAGTAAATTAATTATTTACGCGAATAAATTCAATTTATATCCCAAAAAAAGCTCATTCAACAAGAAATAAGAATTTCAAGTCAGTCTTGTTTCTCTTCAATCATCATCATGAGCAATATAGCCAAGTGGCTTCCAAAACAGAATAATGACATGAACAAAATTTTTACGGAAACAAGAAATATCGAACGTGAGCTGAGAATATTGGGAAAGATGTTTGCAACAAACATCAATTATACACAAAATCCAGAACATGTAAGTCGATGCGCATGAATAAAAGAGAATATAAATAAAATATAAAAGAAATAAGTTGAAGTATACATGGTAATGTGAAATTGAAGTTTCTTTCTATATCCTTTATATTCCTTTTTCATACGAGAATTTCAAATTAATTAATGTGAATACGAACATTTTCATCTGATTGATGATCCTGTATGGAAGTTATCGGGACTTCTTTTTCAATAGTTTCAATAATTGATGAATCTTGTGATGCTGAATGTGGTTGTATATTTGAGTTGAAATTAATTCAATTTGTGTAGTTTGGAGTGGGTGATATAAGCAGCAAGAAAGAATGAATTTCAAGGTTTAATGAGCAAAAGTTGACATTTTCCAAAAATAAAATTCATGGACAATTTTGGATTTTTTTTAATAATTTGCGGTCATTTTTCGAAACTGAAAGTTTTACAGACAGAAAATTTCAATCCAAAATTGTTCAAGTTCAGACAGAAAAATGAAGCTTTCATGTAAAATCAAAATTATTTGAAAAAGTGATCGAAATATTTTCAAAGTCCCTCGATGTTCGTGCAATTAAGGACAAAATCGGGCTTATTTTCTAACTGAGTGATATGAGAAGTTCTGGATTACTGCAAAGATATTGGATGGAACCAGGGGAGTCGAAATTTCCAGATGTTTTTCCAGGAGCGTAGTCAAGGTGAACAGAAGGGGTATCTTATAATGACAAATTTTTTAAGTGTTTTGTCTGTGCCTATGAGAAGTTTTCTATGATCAGGTTGTACCATGGCACGACAAAAAGTTGATCACCAATGGTTTAAATTCAACGATTTTTGGGGGTATTTCTTCAGAAACCTCTAATAAAATTGACAGTTAAAGATCTTGATAAAGTGAATCCCTATCCATTTAAAAAAGTTCTGCTTACTTTCCACATTTTCCCCGTCTCAATCCCGCACTTTTAATATAACATATGGTTACATATATTAGCATTAAACAACTAATGATAAAATTTATTACCATGTAAGTTAAAACCTAATGACAACCCACAACAGCTCAAATAAATTCAATGCAATTTATGCACTCCAAAATGTGCATAATGATGTGTTGATAGCAACAATATGTGTTAATTAATTGATTATTCATCAACATGATAAAACTAATTCATCGATTTACGGTAAATGTGTTTTAAATAAACATCCTGAATCTACCGCAAATTTGCATCAAATAATTCTAATGTTTAAAAAAATTAATTATGAAAATTGCATGGAAATGCAGAATTAGTTTTTGTGGTGATGCTTACGTCTAAAAATGATTTTATCTAATAAATTTGAAAAATAAATGATAATATTTTAATACCTAATTGGCATTTTTAATCAAAATTATGAGATTTTAAATTGGATTTTACAGCAAAATTTTATAATTTACAGAAAATTCAAATTTTTATCTACACATTTTTCCGAGCAATACAATGCAAATTCGTGTCTTACCGTTAATATTACATAGTATTGGCTCGCTAGAGTGTGCTTCTCTGATTTTTGACTTTATAAGTGTTCATCTCAATTCTATAAATCAATGATTCTCAAATTTTTGAGGCAGTGACATACCAAAATAAAGACCTTAGCATACAAAGAGCATGTCCTCAGGAGCAGAGCAAGTAAAGTGAGAGAAACGGTAGCGTGCATGCTCAACCAGTCTAAGAAAAGCAAGCTCTCGAGAGCATGCTCTATGCCTTCTAAAGATAGTAGTGTGTCGCGGACCAAGGTTTGAGAATAACTGATTTATTTGCTAATGCCACTTTGTATTATCCCGATGATGCTAAATATAGATTATTTTGGATGCATTACTTCAAAGTTTACTGAGTGCCTAAACGATTACTTCATGATATGACCCCATTTCACTTTTATTGACATGACTGAACATCTTCCCATTTCAGACTCAAACTTTAATTTCTTCTCCTAACTTATTTTAAAGTAAATTCCAAATTGTTATAAACTATGTACATCAATTAATATTATTCCCCAGGGCTATCAAGATTTACTGGATGAAGGAAATAAAGTATTAACCGACAGTGCTTCAACATTTTTCAAACTATATCGTATGAGAAGTTCATCATCTGACAAAAATGTCGAACGTTCAAGTTTCAAAGTCTTGCTGAATTTGAAAGCCTTACAGATCCGACAGAATCTAAAACGCCGTCATTTCCAGTTAATAGCTATTATAACAAAGCTCATCAAATTAATGCTGTGCAATGGAGTCTTCGAAGCTGCCTTCCAAATGTGTTCATTATTAAATAACGCTGTTATATTGTAAATATTCAGTTCCTTTATATTTTTACCATTTAATCATGATAAACATGTAATCAATTAGATGTGGATCTTTCATGGATTAACCATGACGGAAAATATGTTGTTTTATTTACTTTAATTTAATTCTCATTATTTTCTCATTTACTTCCTATCTCTTCATGGCATGCATACGATATAGGACATTACAAAATACGAAAAGTGCTAGCGGAACTCTTGTCATCTCCAATACATTCCCGCCTCTGTTGTCTAATCCTCGGGTTATGCATATACATAGTTTGTTACAAATGGTTACACGATATCGTACTGAGCAGTGCTGTGAGAGTTTGGTGAGCAGTTTTATTTTATTTTGTGAATTTTTATGGGGGCTTATTCAGAAGTGACGTCTATTCCCGAGAAACCAGTTGAGGAAAGTCGATTTTTAGGTAATGTCTCAAGTTACTGCGTATGAAAATTACCTTTAATACAACAACCAATATGTGACACAAAATATGACCGTTTATTATTACTTCTTATGCGTCACATAAAATACTTTCAGGATTGACTTCTGACGATACTTTGGGGTGAAGTTGGGGTAACATTGAGCATTTCAAGTAAATCCCGACAAAAAGACAATTAAGGACATTTTTGTAATTTTTAATTTTTTTTAGTTATTTGTTTACAGAAAAATGTGCTTAGTGAATGTGTTATAAAATAATTAATAAATAGTGGTTTAAGTGTTTGAATAGATTTGAAGTGAAGTGTATAAGTGTTTACTAAATCAAATTAATAGGTAATTCGTAAATTGGGTGAGCAAAATTATTTTAAAATACTTAAACTTTTAAAATTTTTAAAGTTATCCAATTAATTAATAATTTTGTCATTTTTATATAGGTATATTTCTCTTTTGTTTTTCGTTTTTTAGGTCTTTAAATAGTGTTTTACAATTTTATAATTCTAATTAACATTTCATTTTTCAGGAGTTTATTTAGGTTATTTAATTATATTTTTTTCAGGATAAATTTTGCAAGTGTACGTGCAATAATAATAAAATTTTGTATCAATTTTTAGTTAATAAACTTTCAAATTTTATAGTATAAATATTAAGTGTTTTTTAATTTATCATTTTATGGGAATATGGTGGAATAGGAAAGCAATGGGTCATGTCTGCAAGTTACACTTATGTTGACTTCAAGCTAACTTGGAAGTCAGGTTGAAGTGAGCATTTTAAATAAGCTTGAAGTTGACGTAATGTTACCTTAAAGTTACCTCAAGGTTACAGTATAAGTAATTCATAAGACATACCATAGGATAATGTATTGAAGATTAGCTTGCGCGCGGACAAAGTATGTCTTGAGTCAGTACATCAGACTGCCTATTATCACTTACTTCTTTACTTTTAAACTTTACTTGAAGTGTGACTTTTACATTACTTGTGTTTCTCGGGATTGGAATTTGGAATTTTGAGATATTCTTGATTTGTAGAGATTATTGAGCCTCATAAATGAAGAGGGTTCCGTCTTTTACAAAGAAGCCGTCTCAGTCAGCCAAAAGCCGCCTTTAGGAGAAATCCAAATAGCTGACACACTTGAACGACATAGAGAGCCTTGAGAAGTCCGTGACGCAAGCTTCTTCTTTTAAGTCGCTCGGGATTGCCTAAACATTGCAAAACTCCAAGTCGCCATCCTTAATCTTAATTAATGACACCCAACATGCACTCATTTCATTGATTCCCATTAAAACCAACTTCAGTTCTGTTGACTCAAAAGGTTATGACACAGAACTTAAAAAAATCAATAAATCATTGAGCATTGAAATTTTTATTGCCATAGAATCCATAAAGTTATATTATAAATAAGCAATAAGCTAAATCCACGTGAATTTCATATATTTTTTTATGAATATTAAGTATGCGAGTTATGCTGAGCGTGGAAGTTAACATTTATATAATCATAAAGTAACTAACACTACGGAATCGATCTAATAATAATGATAATATATGTGCTGATATAAAACAGCAATAACATGAATCGTTTGACAACATGCTTTCATGTTAAATTGTCTACAGACAAAAAAATCTTTTAATATCTTCATAAATTAGATCAAACATGGTGACATTGTGAGTTATGATAAGCAAAATGTTTTATTGTCTTTTGGGAAGTTATTGCATTTAATATATTTTGTTGAAAGCTTTGCATGCACAGGATTAATGTTTGGGAAATGTTTTGAGATTATTTATCTTAGTGCAGATTATAGAAACATATAGTACAGCTTTATAAAGAGTCATGTCAAAGTTTTTTGATGTAAATTCCAGTAAATTAATGTCCATAGAATCTTTATGAAATGTTCAGACTTAAATTTATTAACCGAATACAGCAGATGTGCTTTAATCGACTTTATTCATTCAAATTCTTCCCGAACAGCAGCACGCATTCGCTTTGGCACTGCAAACTCATGTTAAAGACGCGAAATTGTCTTGATTGGACCATGATAGATCTCGATTCAATTCTAAGGCTTAATAAGCGATTGACTGTATTGTGCTGTTCGGGTTTGGCAGCTATTCAAGCTAGTCCACCTAAAATTCAAGCAACAATCCTGTCAAGACCACATTCATTTACAAAAATTACTGTTCATTCATGCACCGTTGGGTGTTTTACAATATTCTTGCATAAAAATGCATGAAGGGTGTTCATAAATGAGGTATAGACCTGATTTTAGCTGCCTTAGCCTCAACTTTTGCTGATCAACTCTCGTTACGTTATTGACTAAATTACCACTCTCCCAAAAATATAGTCGCCACGTCTATTAACAACATCTATCCCATGAACGACCAACTGCTTCCTCAAAATTTATATCCATCTCTTCATGTTCATGCACAAAATTCAGCTTATGCTAAAACAATACATTGATTTTAAGTGCTATCCATAAAATCCTTGTAATGACATTTCCAACACTCATTTGTCTCTTAGATATCGTGCCTCTTAGCCACATGCAAAGCCGAAATGAATGATGAAACAGAATCCGATGACTCGAGTATCGAAATTTATTTGGCATTGACAGAGCAATTAACAGAAGAGGAACTTGCGAAACAGAGACTTAGATTATTACAGGAAAAGCAAGCACAACAGTTACAGAAACAACAGATGGCAATAATGCCACGTCCACAACAAAAATCCATCAAGATTCGTCCGATTGAAAAACCATCAATGATAACAGACGTCTCAGAGGAAGTGGAGCCAACTGTGACATTTTTCGACAATTTGGTAAAGGAATCGAAACGTAAAGAGGCATTTGTACGTGAAGAGTCAACGGATGGTGAAATTCTTCATGACTTAATACGCATTGAAGAGATTTTTATCGCAACAATGATTGCTAAATGCTTAAAACTATGCCCGAGTGCGTTCGAGAACGAAATAACGAAAGAGGAGATAATGAATTTAATCAGTCGAGCATCAAAATTTTTATGGACGAATGTCGGAGCAACACTAGAACATTTTCTATTATGGTGGAGTCAATTTCCACTAGCTTGTCGTCCTGTAAGCTGTACAAAATATCTACGAGATTATTTAATGCTTTTACAACCAGATGATGCAGCAGAACCAATTTTATCAACACTTAAAAGTTTAGGCGAGATTTTGACTGTACATGTAGGTAAATGCAATGAAGGTCAATTCGATTAAAGTGTGAATGTTTATTGAATATCTTTTATTTTACTAACAAAATGTAATCTAATTTAGTTGGAACATGTTGGGATAAGGATTTTCGGATGTGCTTAGTGTTAGCCTCACAAAAGGTTGATCAAACACATGAAAAGAATTCGGAATTTTATTTGCCAGAGGAACAGGTATGTTGTGGTGATGTTAATAATATTATTATGATAGTTAGCTTATTGAGGTGTGAGAGAAGTTGGGGAGATACTAGGCAAAATTGAGAATGGCAGCATATAGCTGAATTTAGCACTCTTTAGAGCCGTAGTGAGGGTTGAAGTGGATCAATGGTTCTGATTCCATTTTAAACTCTAGGTCTATTAAGTGCAGACGTCTGGTGCACCCTCATTCGTTAAACAATCATTAGCCAGCAGTGGACAGCCTGTGCACCGCGATACACTGATATTTCGTTGAGGTTTATGTTCAAGTTCAGGTTTATTCTCAATATAACGTTAATAATCTACTTCATTAGTGCAGAAGTGTGCTGTAACACAAAAAAGGTTGCCTACCACTTCTGTAGAACTCCAGTTTACAATAGGATCTAGGCCACTTGCAAGCTCTGCACATTGCAAAGACATGATTTAGTCATAATACCTGATGTACCTGTCAATGTGCCCAACAACAATTCATTTTCGCTAGATTTCGTATTGTGATTGAATTAATGACTTTTGGCATATAAGGCCAACGTAAGGCCAACGACTGATGTCATTTAACCGGAACTGGAGTTTAAAAAAAACTTTGTGCTTCCAAAAAAAAACTGTCAATCTTTGCAACAAAATAGAATAGGGTAATAATCTTTGCTGGGAATCGAACCCAGAAACATTTTGTTAATTCAGCCTACACTCAACCATTTAGACCAGTGATGCAATTTAATTTATTGCAGTTATTTCAGTTAATATATTACATAAAGTCTATCATAACATTTGTAGATTAAATTCCAATTTAAATCCGCAAACATTACAATATCCTAAAAATAACAAATAAATTCTCTCTTCCTGTTTGTGTATCATATAAAATATTCATGATTGAACGCATCCAATGACCCGAATCGAATTCAATCGGAAATTTTTATTTTACACACAAAAAAAGTTTTGTGCCATTCAATATTTTTTTTTCATCTCCCCTGCCTCAACCGATTGTGTCCGCAAAAAACTCACAATAATATTGAAAAACTGAATTTTTTTCTTGTAGTTGATTGGGACAACATGTGGATATTTCTGGGCTGAACTGATTCAATCGTTAGTTCATATAACAAATTCATGCGACAAGGCAGGTACGATAGCTAATGAACTGCCTATTGTTGAACAAATTCCGGTTAGTATGCAAAAATGTTTGTGTTTGTGAACTGAAAAAAAAATGGTTCTGATGTAATAAATTACATATATCCATATATATACCATTTCTCTTTAGGTTTTACATCGCTTAGATCATTCCATACACACGATGCGTTTGTGGGCAAATACGAAAGCAAAGGAATTGTGTTCTGAATGGAATATGAACATGTTTTTTCGTCTCATACATAATGATATGAGTGGGATATGTTTGGAACGTTTAAATGAAGTGCGCGCTCCAGGTAAGTGTAGAATATATGAACAACTCATGTGCCATGAATTTCATTTTCTTTTGGCATCAACTATTTTTCTATTCCTTTTGTTTTATGAGAATAGGAGAGTTATATGTATCAAGTTACTGTAACTTAATATGATTGGCATACATAGGAATTTCTTTCCTTGAGCATTTTTGGATTTTTTGGGTTGATTAGTGCATCATTTTGTCAAAAGCAATATTCTAACCTCAAACAGACAAGGAACATGCTCATGAGTATGCTTTCAAAATTGAGCATGTTCAATTATATTGATGAACAGACTCATTTACGTGAGTATGTTAATTGTCTGTTCGGAAAAATGCTTAATATGATTTAAGACTCTGTCACTCAATATATTGTATATTATCAATTTGCAAGTCCTTAGTTTGACACTATGGGACACTATATTGTCGTGTATGAGTAGAGTGACATTTGAGGTATCGAGACATATTTAGATGAATTTGCCGGTGTAAGAGTATGGCCTCTATGGTAGCGTAGTAAGACAACATACCGGAAATTTGTATCGTTCTGTTGCGTAAAGTACATGAGTTTTGTGGAGTACGTGTTCTCGATTCCCACCAGATACCGATCTCTCAACCATTTCGTAGAATGATGTCATGCTGTCAATATGACAAGGATTCGCAAAATGCTTACGACATTACACTATATTGGTTATAATTCTAGTTAATTTAAACAACTGTTTCCCCAAAAATGCACCCCTCAATTATCCAAAAAAACGCGCTCTAACCCTTAAATCTCAAAAATTCCTTACTTATGCATTTCATGAATACTTTTTTCCATCCATTCTTTGTTGTATAAACACCACGTAACATCATGTCAACAAAGTAGCATATCAATTTCCTTTATACATCTTTCATAAGCCATCAAACTTTAAGCTTTAAAAAATGTGATATAAAATTTCTTTTTCTGCTTATAATGAGGAATACCTAGACATTTTATTCATAAAATAATTTATGATTTTATGCTTACTTAAATGCATAATGATGATCTAAAGTCTGCAATTTATTAAAATAAATAATTTGTGCATTTTTTTCATTAAAGTTCTCGTTGCTGAAGATCCATTGGAAGTTATTATTCAGGTAAGATTTATGTTAAGTAGCAAAATTGTCATGACGTCGGAAAATCTATCTGGGGAAAATGCTGATGAATCTTTGAAAGGTCACACACCCCACCAAAGATACCTGAATCCACCCCTATTCAAGCTTCATCTCCAATAATATCTCATTCCTAACTGATTATACTTTACTCTGTGTCTTTTAAATCTCATTGAATTTGACTGCAAATAAAGGTGAATGTTGCATTGCGAGCGAAGCTAGTTGAAGAGATTAAGGAGAATACTATTAAAGTTAAGGTACGATGGAATGTCAATGAGCTTTCATGGCTTTCGATTTGAGTAAATATGAATTTTATTTTTTTACTTTCATTCTCGCATCATCTAGACAACTTGTTATGAATGCATTGAGATACTTGCAGCCATTTGTGAAACGACATCACTTGCAACACTCTCGCTGTATTTTCCACCACAACGCATCTGGCAATGTGAAGTTATGAATGTAAGGATATAGAATTAGATCTTATTATGCATAATTTTTTTTGTTATTCTTATTATTTAAAGCTAAACCTGCTTTACTTTATCTTTTTGTGAAAAACTTTGAAGATTTTCCTTTCATTTGTTTTATTTACGAAATGTAATAAGAGCAGGAATGGAAGATGAGAAGAGGGGAAATGGGGATATTTTGTCTTAATGACTGGAAACAAATAGTAGAGAAATGAGGATGACTGGGTCGAGGGAAACTTGAGCGAAACAATATGGCAAACTGCCTTAAAAGAGGAAGTCGAAATCAGTAGTGACAGTGGTATTGGAGCAACTTCATGTCTTACTATTAATACGGCGAAGTACCCTAACAGGCAAAGAGATCGTTTTTAGATAACGTAGTAGTATTGGTACACCATGAAAACATGCTGTTTGAATTTGTGTCTTAAAGAACATGATAAGTTTTTCTGGAAGCTAAAAACAATTTGAAATGACAGAGGATGAAGGGAATGACAGGGATCAATTGAGAATAACTTTAGACAACTAGAAACACCAGAGATTGACGGTTTAGGACTAGAAACAATAGCATAAATGACTGAAAATCATTGCTTTGTATAAATCTAAGGCGGTTGCATAGATCCAGGTTTGGACAAGCTTGGTGCTGGTTCCATATCAAATTTTGTTTCTAATCTTCCTTTAATAGTTCGATTTATTGTTTCTATACTCCTGTTTTAATCATTTGACGACTGTATGGATGCCGCGTGGGGGCAGCTTTAGCGGAAGCTTAATGCCAGGTCTCCTTAATTTATGTCGCTTGGGTAGTCATTTGTTACTCGGGACCTTAACAATGAAGAAATTCTAACTAAAACCATAAATTGAAGTTTGACCGTCTTCAAAAGGAAACCAAAAGCACTAAATTCAAAGCCACATCCTCACAAGAATGCGCCATAATAACATAATTTCCGTTCAATTTCTTTCAACTTTTTATTTCATTGCTCATCTTCTTAGTATCCCATCAAGTTGAATTTAAATCTCGTTAAAACATCTCTTCTTTCCTCTTCTCTCCTCTACCAAACAAAATGTTACGGATTATCATAAAAAATTCTACAATTTTGCAGAACAAAATTCTTCTCATAGCTGAATAAAAAAAGTTTCTGAATTTATTTTTCGTTCTAAATTCAATTTCTGCAATTTATTTAATAATGAATGTAGGAAGAAAAAAATCTCCTGTTGGTAATTGTCGATTAAATATTATCCTTTCTGCTTGTTATCATCATCACAGAAAAAGTGCAACGAATATGTTGGAATTTACTTGGATATAATGTATTTACCCATTCTGGAATCAACGAAAGATATTGAAATTCTCAATTTAACATTGAAAATAATTTGCGAGTCATTACTTGAGAATATTTACAACAAACAGATCAAATTTTCAATTTGTGGTGCTTTAAATCTTCTTAAAGACTTTGAAGCGATTGCCGAGTGGATTGAAAATTGTAAGGAAGTGCCTGACGCGTATCGTGAAAAATTGATGAAACATGAAGTGCTGAGATATTGCGAAGGGGTCGGAAAAATTCTCTTGAGGGAACCGGAAGAAGTTATTTCAATGTTTCCATCTCCGACGAAGGCTAAACGCATGGCATCATCACAAGATGAAGGTAAGTGACATCAGTTTAATGCAGTGGTGGACAATCTTTTATGTTAAGTGGTACAGCTTGATGGTAAGCCTCGATATACGGTTCATGCTATTTTCAAAACTTGTTGGAAGCACTCTAATGTACCACAGAACACAGTTTTACCACCACTGACCCATATTAGCTTTTCGTTCATATTTTTTCACATAAATGTGAAGCACAAGAAAGCTCCCATAAGGCAGTAGCTTTAATCAGTGAATATTTTTGCATTATTTGACGTAAAAAAAAAGTTGAATAGATATCATAAAAATGAGCTTTAAGACCAATAATAATAATAAGCATACGCATTTATGCTTTTGGGACAAAACTCAATGGAAAGCTTTCAACTTTTTTTTTTTTATGAGAGCTTGTTTGTGGAAACAAAAGGGGATTATGTAGTTACTTTGGATGAAGTTTGACATACTGTAATGTTAGGTGTGCCAAGGAGGTGCCTGGGGTCTGGAGTAAGTCACATTTCTGGCTTCTGGTACCTCTTAAAGCAGTGTTGTCCAACCTTTCTTGAATTTTAGCACACTTTGGTTAAAATTGATGATCGCGGCACATCTGTTTTACAGCTCACCAGTATGTAACAGCATGCCTGAGCTTGTTCTAAGGCACATGATTGTCCCATTGCACACCTGAGCTTGTTCTAAGGCACACCAGTGTGTCACAGCATACAGTTTAGGACTGCCTTAAAACATTGTAACAGCATCTAAAAGGCCAACAACACTGCGCTCTCATCTCCAAACATTCAATAACCATTTCTAACATCATTTCCTCTCTTCTTTTTCTCATGTAATAATTTTCAGATGAAGATAAAGCGCCATTACCAGCAGAAATGTTTGTTCCCAATCAAACAAGATGGCTTGCATTACGTGCTAGACGTCCTAGACGTTTCGGTATCTGCACAAGCGTCAATAATGTTAGCGTCATAACATAAATTTGTTGTCAGTTGCTTTACGTAACATTAGAGAATATATTTAGTCAATGGGAATATATGTTCGGAATCTACATTTTTTTATTTAGTACATAAATATAAAACCTAAAAGAAGAAATGGAAAAGTGGCACAGCTCACTGTAACTTACTCAGAATAGCGAAAATATTATTAACATTGAATGAATTTATTAGCATTACTTAATATCCCCTGCTCAGCTTTTTATGTAGAAATTATACTTTTATATGGGTTTATATTAAGCTTAGGATTGTACTTTATGCTTTTTATTTCTGTGGTCGTTTTTGTACCTTTTATTGTGGATTATGAGCTTTGAGGCTATACTTAAATATTGAAATCAGTCACATTTTTGAGCTTTATAGTTCTAAATTCCATTTAACTCCCACATCAGCACTTAAACTTCTATTTTTATTAACTGCCTTTTTCTGCCTTATTCATCATTTTTTTAAATTAGCGCCCTTGTAGAAATAAAAAAGCCATTAATCTCATCCACTAACACTGCTCCATTTAAACGACGTCGTTAAGATTTCCGTTTTAAAAAAATCTCTAGACCTTATTTTCTGTGCACATATATATAGCAGATAAATTTCATTCAAAATTAGACAAGAACACACAAATGCAATTTTTCGTAATTTTCTTAATGCTGTATGATATATAATTTAAAATTTTTCTTTACTTCTTTTACGCACTGTTGGATGTATTTATTTTCATTTCTTTCATTTTTCATTAGTGTAATCTTAGAGATGTTTTGCGCTCGTTTTTTGATGATTCTTACATGGTTCTTATTAGTTAAAGTCTTCTTGGTGGGTGAGCTTTATTCAAACTTTTATTTTTAAAATTTTAGTACGTAAGAAGCAGAAATTTGGAGAAAATTGTTAAGGAGTATGTCTTCGGATCGTCCACTAATTAAGTTTAGTGAGGGGCTTGGGAATCAAATTTAAGCAGTGAAAATTCCGAGAATTTCATTGTTCATTTTTGATTAAAACTTCGTTATTCTGTAACATAATAGGTCCCTTAAGCAATCGTGGAATTCTCAGAATTTACATTGTTTAAATCAGATTGAGATCCCCTCTCTTTATAGTTTTTATAAAGAAATTTAAAGAAATCCTAGTCCTGAAAGTGAACTCGATCAAATGAAAATCGACTTTGAGCTCTGGACTGGAAGTTTTTGTAATTTTCCGGGTAAAAATCTAATATTTCCCAGGAAATCCTGAACTCGATAACGAGAAAACTTATTTCATCCCTTCACTCTTGATCTTATCCCCTCCCTTCCTCTTCCCCCACTTATTCTCCTCTCTCCTTCTCCCCTTTTTATCCCCTTTCCGTCACCCTCCTCCTTCTATCCTCACCATCTCTCCCTCCCTCCTTCTCTCTTCTACTCCCTCCTACACCCTCCTACTCCCTCCTACTCCCTCCTACTCCCTCCTACTCCCTCCTTCCTTCTTCTTCTCTTCCTTCTCTCCCCTCTGAATGTGAGAACCCAATTTTCCTAAAAATATGACTTTTATCTTCAGACATTTTTTCACCAAATAATTTAAACCTTATTCTGTTAAAGTTGATGTTCCTAGAAATGAGCAACTGCCTTAAATTGATGTGTCTGCTCAATATTTTATTGAAGAGCTTTTTACTCAATTTTCAATTTAAATTTAAATTTTTAAAGCTTTTTTGCCATTTCTTCTTCAATTTCACATTTAATTTATTTCTAAAGTCTCACAGGGAATTGCCATAAATTTTATCATTTGTCGAAGGTTTATTTTTTTACTCTCGTCTTCATACTGCCTCTATCATCCTACAATTTTCATTAGTATTATTGTTGCTGCTAAATATACACACATTCTAGTTTATTTCACACTCGAGAATATCACCATTTTCAGTTTTATTGATGCTAATATATTATTAAGATAATTGCACTCAAAATAAAAAGAATGAAAAAAACATGAAAGTAATAATAACATAAATTTAAATGAGAGAATAATATGTGAATGAATAAAGTTTGGTGCTATATTTTTTGGTGCTATTATTTATATATACATGACTATAAATATTACTCTAATAAAACATAATAAACCTATAACAAAAAACAGCAAATTTGGGCTTTTTATTGTAAACTCAAAAGGCACAAATTCAGTTCTTGTTTTCCATTTCCATTCAATTTTAATGAGCGCTAATTAAATTCACGTCGGACTCATCGTTAAATATGTACAACTTTCTTTCATAAACAGTATGCAAATTTATTATCATTAGCCTGACTTGAATAAATTTTTTTCAGCTTTTCGTTTCGTTAATGTCTCTGATTTATTTCAGAGGGGATGGATTTTTTTATTTTGATAATTTAATGGTCTGAGGAACCTTAATGTAGAAATTAGTTTAAAGGTCAAGAATGAAAATTCAAGAATTCGTGATTATTTACTATTGCTGTGAGTTAGAGACGAGGGTGAAAAGAATGGGATAAGAATTCTGAATCATAGAGACACAATGAACCAGAGCTCGAGTTTGACTTGGATTTTGTATGGGAAATTCGATTAGAGTCGACTAAACTTTATATGTTATTTAAGTTGACTTCGAACTCTAGCATAAACTAAACTACTGTTAGCTACTCAAAGAGCCCTTAGAACTTGTAGAGCCCATAGATTTCATAGAGCTCATAAACCTCATAGAGCCTTTTGACCTGACAGAGCCCATTGAACTCATAGAGCCAGGCTTTCAAGTGTCATCTGAGGGAAGCTATGGATATATCACATTTAATCCTTATGGCTATCGAAGTAAGAGTGTATTCAAATAGAGTGGGCTAGGGGTTTGGATGTCAAAATCTCCTTTTTTGGAAAAAATATCACAAAAACCTTCGAAATTTCAGCAATCCATACAAAAGATGCAAACCTAACCCCATCCTCTTCTCAAAAATATCCGACTAAGCAACAAGGTATGTAAACAAGTAGCACACCACTCAGTCATCAACTTTCCACCAAAGACACAATAGACTCCGACGTCATATTTTCAATTCCATCTAAAATCTATTCCAATCTATTCATAATCCCCAGAAAATTCTCCGCATCTGAAAACTCCTCATTTAAATAAATGATCATGCTTACATCTTAAATAATTAAAAATAATATTCCATTGTTCAAAATTTATGAGGATTTCAATAAAAATAATTGCGTTTAGTTTGTTAATTCACCATAAATAATTCGTGTCAATAAATCCTAATCTCATCTTATTTTATAGCTTTACATTTATTCACTTGTTAAATTTAGCGAATATTGTTTTGAATTATTTTATATAAATTTTCATTAAACTGTACATCCGTATAATTTTCATCGTATCTCTCATTTTGTATCTCCATTGCCCGAACGATTCAGCAGACACAGCTTCAAATGAAGAAGACTCCGTTACGAAGCTTGTAAAGCTTCAATTTGGATGCAGGTAACATAGAATCGGCTTTCATTTGATGTAGGCTTTTTCGACAACGGGAACAAGTCCCTTTCGCTTATCCTTGTCCCGTTCCGCATCATGAAAATCGTGGACGACCGGAAAATTAAGAAAGCTCAGTGCCCAATTTCGTTGTTAATAAAAGAGCTTTTGTAGAGCATTGAAAGCTCGATGTTGGAACCTTCGTTATCTACATCGCTCGGGATCTAATCCTATATTGGCATTATCATTGTTATTATGCTGTATACAACACTTTCTTTAGCTAGCGCTATCTTTCTACATCTAATTTTTTATCTTGAAGCAAAATTTTTTCAGAGAAAAGGCTGAAGAAAAACTAGAAATGTGGTTCATCATGTTCTTCAACAATATTTTATTATGTCAGCTTCAATTTGACGCGTGCATGAATAGCTCAAATTGGATAATATATCGAAAAACTGGTTCAAAATTGGCGTGATTCTGGCTTGTTACAGGATTTGGTTTGAATCTGGATCCTAACATACAAGCATACGCTCAATGAGCATTATACGGTACCAATGAGCATACTCACTAGGCTCACCATAAGATGCTCACTGAGCATAAAATTACAAAATTCAAAACTCAGAGTCAACTCGAATTTTGTATATAAAAGTCAACTCGAGTCCATATGAAGTTCGAAATGACTTCAAGAGCTAGCTGAGTCATGCTCTATCTATAAATGATTTAGGTTATCTTCAGATTTATGGTCAAAAATTGAGATGAGAAGCTTTTCTCAAGACATAGCCTACGATAAAATCAGCCCACCTAAAATATCTTATGCGCATTTAAGCGTAATCACAAACAGACATCCAACAAAAATTATATAATAAAATTAGACACATTCAAACAAACTCACACACAAGATAACAGAAAACTTTTTCAATTTTCATGTCTATCAAGCTCTGGGAAATGAGATGAGAGTATTTTAAATCAATTTAGTGACGAATGTTGAAGAAAATAATCGTAACGAAAGCATTGAAGCGAATTTAAGTAACAAGATGGAAAGGCATTGTATAGCATAGTATGGATGAGTGTAATCAAATGATAAAAATCTCGTGACACACCACTCAATCACATAGATCTTCCATTTATTCAGTCGAATTCAGCCCCTACTCATGATAACAGTATCATTTGAATCATTTTCTTGACTTTTTTTTTCTCTTTGCCTTACTTGCTGCTGTGCATGATGATGTCGCAAAAATTTAATTTATAATCTGTGCTTTTTTTTTGTTAATTTTCTTTTCTGTGCTTTTAAGACTCTTTTGTGAAATATGTTGTGTTGAAGCATCTTCTTCTATCCGCGAGCGCTTTTCTCTATAAATGCGAATCAATTCTCCTTTTTCAAACCAAAAAGAAGCAGGCAAGATTCTAAAAAAAATTCATTAAAATAGGATTTTCTGTTTCACAACAAAATAACATATACAGCATAAGCAACAGCAATTTTATCAACATTTCACAGAAAATTGAGGAAAAGAGAGATATTTAGAGCTTAATGGCTAGGCTAGAAAGAAACGAATGTGAATGGTGTGGTTGAGATATTGGATAGAAAATAAAATTGTGGTGATTCTGAATAGTCGAAAATGTCCTGTGGCATTGTGATTTAATGTGGTTAAAATTAGAAGAGCTATTTAGAATTTAATTTGATTTTTGTTGTGGTGGGGGCCAGTGAGGATTTGATTGCAATTAATGGTGATAATAGGATTCTTTTAAGTAATTTTGATTTTGTTTAGTTGTATAATGGAATTGTGTGAGAATACATTGAGGGATTGTGGAAGAGTCAGAAGCTGGGGTGGGCAACCTGTATGCCGCGACACACTAGTCGCGAAAAATTCTATGAAATACCATGAAACGTATGCTGTGTACCATTCCGGTCAAGGCTTATAACCAAGGTTTGCCACGAAAAATAAAAGGTTGTTTACCACTGATAATAAGTCAGGCAACTTCACAAGGATAATATGGCTTACAACCCCTAACAGGCAAAGGGACGCCTTTTAGGTAATGTAGTGGTCTTTGTGTACCATGAAAGCTTTGGAAAACATGCTCTTTGCCTGTTTGGGAACCGATCATTTCAGAAATCAACTTGTCCAAAGAAAACAACACAAGGTAAACAGGATTGGACGAACAACGAGTTCTTACAGACAAAAGGCTTGCTTTAATGATACAGACAGATCACTATGATACCTAAAAGCGGTTTCTTTGCCTGTTAGGAGAACAGTGGGGTAACAAAGAGTTTTGGTTCTTTTTTAAGCAGTTAAATATAAATAGCCCTAGGCTATCACTTTACCTGCCCACTGTCTGTTGCTATCCACTATCAATATTCGAGAACTTTTTGCTCCATAAATCACTATAAAGTCACTAAAATAGCTCAGAACTCTCGCTCTCCCTCAATATCGACAAAAACAAATGCCAAATTCCAAGAAGCCTTCATCTCTTCATTTTTTAAACAAACTTTAAGTCCAAACAATCAATTTTATCACCAGACAAGAAGTCAACAATTCTGACTCTTCAATCCACCACGTCTTGGAAAGCCTAAAAGAGTCAACTTGATGAAGCCGCATTACGATTTCCATGTAAAAAGAAGAAAATTTTTCATCCTCTATTTAGAATCCCCATCCGGAAAGCCTCAAGCAACTAGAAAAATAAAATAAAAAAGGTAGAAAAAGGAAGCACAAAAAAAAATTGAGTTGTTGAATTGCGGAAGTTTTTCAATTACATTTGCTCTGGAAATAAATATTATTGGAAGTGCCCCTCGTCCTCCTATTTCTTTCTGTCTATAATACACACAACATTACGAAGTTCACCAACTAAATAAAAAGGCACAGAAGTGACAAACAAATAGCATTTGGATTATATATAAACTAAGTTGAAAACAATTCTGTTTAATGACTTCAAGTGGCTGTATTGTTTAGTTTTTAAGGCGAAAAAAAGGATGAAATATTTTAGTCTGTATAATATTCATCGTGATGATCAACACGTGTTTATGTGTGGTGTAAATGACTTATGATGACGATAGTTTTGCGGATTTTATGAACAGCAACAATTGCAACTGTAAAGAATGGTTTAACTGTAATTTTTGAGAATACCAGAATAGCTTGAGTCAGTTAGTCGATTCAAAATCCGGTACTAGGCCGCCGTGACTTTGGCGTGATGCTGGATGTAAACCAAAATCAAGTCATTGCTATCCTGGAGTCGGATTTTTCATCAATTAAACGATTTGTGCTATTTTAACGGTTGTTTTAAATTCAAATAAAGTAAAAATCATCCATTGAGCTTTAATTAGTTGATTTTCCCCTTGTACGGTTCCTAGTCCCCTCAATAGTTTGTTTTTGATTTTCAAAGAATAAACATTTCAATTTTATCCATTCGCCCAGCTATTATTTCTCGGTAGAACCATTCAAGTTCAAGGTCAAAAGTGTATGAGTTCTTGATAAATACCTGAAATAATTTTTTTGCGAGCAAATATTATTATTCTGAGAAAAATGTCTGCAAAGCATCAATTTTCAATAAAAAACAGAATTCCACAATATACCCAAAATCAATAAAAGTCTCCAATATGTCAAAGTAAAATAAAATTTCAATCTACAGACACAACAATATGATTTTTCAAAGTCATTCCACATTCATATCAATTTTCAAAAAAAAAGCAATAATAAAATGAAATTAGAGAATATTTTTCAGTCGGAACCAACAATAGACGATTTAGAATTTTTAATTGATCCTTTTGGATTGTTCCAATTACGTTCAAGTTTATGATTTGATAATTCATTAATTGCCTGGACTTTACTACTGTTGCTGTTATTTGAACTGACTTTACTGACACTAGTTCTTGTCTTCTTTAATTTTGTTGTTGATCCTGTGTCAGACTTCGTAAAGAGCAGTCTCGTCGTTATAATATCGCCATTTCCTTTGTTCCTAAAATCATCAAAGTAAACATGCTCGAGTAACTTTTTTGCTGATATTCGATTGTCTGGATGATAAGCAAGCATCTTCTTAAGTACATCAACACCATATGAGCTCAACATTGGCACAAGCTTATACAAGTCGACAGGAGCTCTATTTTTAAAATTAAAAATTTCGCGATTTTTGAATCGATCCAAAATTGAATCACTTGGTTTTCCGAGAATACAATGAATTTTATCAAGCTGATCGATTGCACTTATGCCAGGAAAGAGTGGATGAAGAGTAAGCATTTCATAAAAAACACATCCAAGTGCCCATATGTCCATTTTTGATCCATAATAGCCTCGTGTTAATAAACATTCTGGTGAACGATACCATCTTGTTGATATGTATTGGGAACGAGGAAGTGGATATTGAAAAAATGTTGCAGAACCAAGATCAGCAAGTTGTATGAGTTCAGATCGCATCAGATTCGTTTTCGCAAGATTCGGATCAATTCGTAAAAGACAATTTTCTGGCTTTATGTCACGATGAAAGATTCCAATGTGATGAAGGTACAACAATCCATGTCCAAGTTGAAATAAATAGTTCTTGCAACGTGTTTCCGATAATGTCTTCTTACGATCCTTAATAAAGTCATAAAGTGAATAATCCATTAAATGAAATATTAATGTTAATCTTGCGCAATCAGGTTCATAAATATGATCGACAATCCAAGCCACATTCTTATGAGATGAAACTTTATTCAGCACTTTAAGCTCTGTATAATCTTCAACTTCTTCGTAGTTTTCGAAATGTCTTGTTAATCGTTTTGCTGCAAAATATTGTCCTGTTGACATTTGTTTCACTTTAAAGACTTCTGAGAATGCTCCTTCGCCAATTTTACTTTCAAATGTGTATTCCTCGTTGTCTTTTGATTTGAGCATATTAATAACATAACATGCTATTTTTGATTAATTTATAAAACGTTAACTTTGAAAATTCATGATTGCTATGATTTATATTCAAAATCCCGTCATTGTCGTTCAGTTAAGGGCAATTTTCAGACTCTTCTCCTCACAAATTCCTGCAAAATTCTTAAGCTTGTCATCCTGGATCTTGAGATAATCATCATCCAACTCAATCTAGTGCTGCGGGCTTAACCCTTGTTCCTCAAAAGAGAATAAATCTGTTTGATTTAGCAAAATCCCTTTCACAATAATTTACATTCAATTCCAGCAAGCATTCACACCTGTTGCTGCAAGCAAATCTGCAAACAAGCCTCATTTCCATTGAATTTCATGATAATTCAAGTCATATGGGACGCATGTAAATGTTAAAAGCATTTACTTTACTCTATTAGCAATTCAATTGTTCTTAAAAGTCATGCAAACAAAGGATCTTCATAATAGAACAAATTATTCATCATATGAATACATTAACCCGTGCCATGTGTAAGGATAAAACAATGCAAAGCATCTGCTTTTTAAAATCCAATTTTGTACCAAATGAAGCCACAACTCGGTCATAATGTCAGCAATAATAATAATTATATAGTAATAGCTTTTCCATGACTGAAACAGAGGTGGTAAACGGCTGTCTTCTGGCATTTATTGTCTTCATCAAACTGTAGTCAATGACGACTTGCCGCCGGCCAGCTATCGGTCATCGTTGCCAACGGTCGTCTGCTATCGCATTAAGTTGTCACCGGCTACCGGTAGTGATCGATGGCAGGTGTTAACGGTGATCGTTACCTGCTCCAAGAGCAACATGGATTAGGACGGTAATCATAAAATGCCTATTGGATGTAAAAACTGAGAATTTGTACAAGTTTTGTGATTATGCCATAAGAGTAAGATTAAAAGCATTTTGTAGCAATCTAGGCTCTAAGTTGTAGTACTGTTCCATACAGTATAGGTTTGGATTGTTCAGGAATGGCACAGAAAAGTTTTTAGCAGTTTGGATTGTTCAGGAATGGCACAGAAAAGTTTTCAGCGGTTTGGATTGTTCAGGAATGGCACAGAAAAGTTTTTAGCAATTGCCAACTCTGGAATGAAAAAATTAATTTTTTTGTAAAAATAGAAACCGAAAATTTACAGCAGTGTCCAACCAACATATAAATTCACCCAAATAGCAACCGTTTATAGCAAATTTTCCCACGAAATGTGAGCCAAAACAGATTATTATTGCATATTGTCGTGTCTGGGAATAATTCGAAGATGAAATTTGATTACAATTATTAACTTTGACTTTCATTATTATTATTTTTTATCGATAATATCAAATATTGTAGGCACGTAACAAGAAACATCATCATCATCATTATCCGTGCTGTAAGAAGAGAAAGAAGGATGACGATTGACTTGAGTGAAATGAACTGATAATGGTTTATCAATAAATGTATATTTAGTATCAAAAATGTGAAAATAACACTTGAGATAAACAAAAAACTTAGTGTCAATGAGATAGTCATGTCTCGATATCAAGTGTTATTATTAGGGATTAGGAGTGTGAACTCGAGTTGTGTTAATAGCTTATTGTTGCTTAAAGTTGACTGATTTGCAAGAAGTTTTAATTTTATTCCATTTGGAAGGTGTTGTGACTCACGTTCTGAGTTAGCTCTGAGTTTTCTCACAAAACTTCATGTTCCTGACCCGTTTCTTAATCCAGTGTTACTAAGTGTTGCTTCAGATTCAAGTTGATCTCATGCAATTTGGAATTAAAGTATCTTACTTTACTTTTTTCCTTGGCTGGGGGGCGCGAGGGCTCATTGCCGTGTTTAAAGAACGTCTGTAGACAGCTCTATTAAGATATTGAGAATTCTAGCGTCCTTATCAGCACCTTAAAGTATCTAACCTTCTGAAAAATTATAACTTTGAACAATTTGAACCAACAATCTTCAAATAACCACTTCGAATTTGCTTCCCCAAGAATCTTTCCGATTACTTCACAATGTGGAGTCACATAGACATCAACCTGAACAGCACAACATTTTCATTTTGTCGTCTTGATTACTTAATTCGACTCATTTTCATTGCATTCCCGAGTAGACAAAAATACATAATAAATAGTTGATGGCAAGTCAATGACCAGTTGATGACTAATTCTAACGTATTTTTGTCCACTTAAGGATTGTGTCGCTCGGGAAACTTAATTATTTTTGATAATTTTGTCCATTTTTAATGCCTTCATGTTGTTAAAATCTAAAGCTACGGTTCTAACTCTCTTAGCAGCAGATGGTCGACTATCCTCAAATTCAAATGGTTATACAAAAACATGACAAATTCATTCAATTTGCAGAAGCTTCAACAATCTAAAACTTAAAGAGTTCATAACCCCTACATTTCCCCGATGTCTGCTAAAAATTTGCCAACATTTTTTCTCACATTTTTTTATACACGCATAAAAATATCTGCTCCATTTCCTCATTCTATCCAACCAAAAAAAATAATATAACCAAAGGCGGAAGCAAAACACTTTCTATTACGAAACTCGGCATTGCTACTCATTCTCAAGTGCCGCATTTTATTCTTCTTCATTTGTGCTCTCTTTTCCACCATGCGGCATACCATTGAAATTGAAACTTTCTGTCTCGCAACCCTCTCTCATTGTGTTGAACTTGTTCCTCTTTCCTCATCCACCGCATTCACAATAGAACAGCTAACAAAAAAATGAATGAATTTATTATTCAGCACAATAGTTGTACTTTAGAATAAAAAAAATAGTCTCATGCCACGAACAAAAATAAAATTTCATTTTTATCATTATCATAAGCAGAGGGAATCATCATCAGTTGCTTACATCTTACACATTGTGGGCCTTAAAATTCCCATAAGAGCAGCAAATGAAGAACAAGCGACATTTAAAGGAAGAAGATGCAAAAATAAAAACGGAAATTCCATTGTCAAAGTGTTAAGAAAAGGCGATGACTGGGAAATAATAAAAGAAACATTTCCTCTCCATTCATGTCTTTCACGTTCTTCGTTCACTTCCATTTTTTTTCACACCAAAAAATGCGAATTTGTGCTGAAAAAAAAAATTAGAATTTCCCTCTGTGACAATAGACTACGATGGGTTGATGTTTTTGTCGTTGTACAGAAAAAAGGAACGAAAGTGACATCAGCCAGTTATTTCTGTTTTTTTTGGGAGACTTAAACGTTAAATTTCTTCTTGTGTCAGTCTTCTGTCTCACATTAAATGTCGTCTTTCAGTCAAATCATCATGTTGTTTAGGTTAATGATGAAATATTTTTTTTTTCGCAAACTCAGTTAAATTGCCACTCTTTATTTTCCGTCGACGTTGTTGTTGTTGGTGGACGATTGTTTTAAGGTAGGCGATGTTGATGGATGCAATTTGTCTGGGTTTTTGAACCTTAATTTGTCTTGAATAAATTATCTTGTAATGATTGTCTTGCATGGCGTCGACATAATTTATGCATAAATTATGCACAATTTATGCATAATTTTGCGTGAATTATGCATAATTTATGCATAAATTCTGCATAATTTGTGCATAATAATTCTGCATAATTTTTCAAAAAAATTATGCATAAATTATGCATTAATTTTTTCAAAATCTAATTTTCTAATTTTTTTTTCAAAATTTTCCCAAAAATTATGCATAATTTATGCATTAATTATGCATATAATTTTTTTAAAATTATGCATTAATTGTGCATAATAATTCCACACAAAATATGCATATATTATGCATAATTCTGCACAAATTATGCATAAATTATGAGAAACGCATGCATAAATTATGCAAACCGCATGCAAAAATTATGCAGAACTTTTGCAGAATTTTCAAACTTTATCGAAAAAAAAAGTTCGCCCATGCCAAGGCTTGAACCCAAGACCTCATGCATAGACTTAGTTGTATAGCTTAGCCTATTACCATGGTGCCATCAAGACAAATTAACTCATATTTAAACAATGGCAATTTCTCATATATAAAGAATTTATTTATTATAATGATTTTAATTATAATCAATTTAAATTTGTTTTCACATGATTAAAGAATAGGTTTTCCGTAAATTTTCATTATTATGGCAAAAATGTAAAATTATATACTTCACAAGAGGATTTTAATTCGGAAATTTCGTATGAAGCACCACTAAGTACCAACCCCACCTTCTCGTATCGAGAGGCTTTAATTCAAGCCACATCAATCAATGACGACCAAGGCTAAATGAAAACCGATTAACGATTGTAAACTCAGTAGCTGAAACGTGAGAACGTTATCAGGACCAATAGCGTTGTCAGCACTAGTAGATAATTTGTATGGCTTTGTTAGAAAAACCATATAAATTATCGAGAATTTGTACGGTTTTTGTCTGTTTTGCAACTCTGATTCAGAGTCTTCTTCAGTGGCGGAACTAGAGGCAGTTTTGGAACAAGACTCATTGCGAACCCGAAGTGGTTCGTTTAGTTTTAGTAATCTTTCCTTTTACAAAATATTCCGAATTAAAATCCTCTTGTGAAGTATATAATTTCATATAAAATTTACGAAAAATATCCTCTTGTGAAGTATATAATATCATACAAAATTTCTGAAACAATTTCCTCTTGTGAAGTATATAATTTTACATTTTTGCCATAATAATGAAAATTTACGGAAAACCTATTCTTTAATCATGTGAAAACAAATTTAAATTGATTATAATTAAAATCATTATAATAAATAAATTCTTTATATATGAAAAATTGCCATTGTTTAAATATGAGTTAATTTGTCTTGATGGCGCCGTGGTAATAGGCTAAGCTTTGCAACTAAGTCTATGCATGAGGTCTTGGGTTCAAGCCTTGGCATGGGAGAACTTTTTTTTTTCTCGATAAAGTTTGAAAATTCTGCAAAAGTTCTGCATAATTTTTGCATGCGGTTTGCATAATTTATGCATGCGTTTCTCATAATTTATGCATAATTTGTGCAGAATTATGCATAATATATGCATATTTTGTGTGGAATTATTATGCACAATTAATGCATAATTTTAAAAAAATTATATGCATAATTAATGCATAAATTATGCATAATTTTTGGGAAAATTTTGAAAAAAAAATTAGAAAATTAGATTTTGAAAAAATTAATGCATAATTTATGCATAATTTTTTTGAAAAATTATGCAGAATTATTATGCATAATTTATGCATAAATTCTGCATAATTTGTGCATAATAATTCTGCATAATTTTTCAAAAAAATTATGCATAAATTATGCATTAATTTTTTCAAAATCTAATTTTCTAATTTTTTTTCAAAATTTTCCCAAAAATTATGCATAATTTATGCATTAATTATGCATATAATTTTTTTAAAATTATGCATTAATTGTGCATAATAATTCCACACAAAATATGCATATATTATGCATAATTCTGCACAAATTATGCATAAATTATGAGAAACGCATGCATAAATTATGCAAACCGCATGCAAAAATTATGCAGAACTTTTGCAGAATTTTCAAACTTTATCGAAAAAAAAAGTTCGCCCATGCCAAGGCTTGAACCCAAGACCTCATGCATAGACTTAGTTGTATAGCTTAGCCTATTACCATGGTGCCATCAAGACAAATTAACTCATATTTAAACAATGGCAATTTCTCATATATAAAGAATTTATTTATTATAATGATTTTAATTATAATCAATTTAAATTTGTTTTCACATGATTAAAGAATAGGTTTTCCGTAAATTTTCATTATTATGGCAAAAATGTAAAATTATATACTTCACAAGAGGATTTTAATTCGGAAATTTCGTATGAAGCACCACTAAGTACCAACCCCACCTTCTCGTATCGAGAGGCTTTAATTCAAGCCACATCTATCAATGACGACCAAGGCTAAATGAAAACCGATTAACGATTGTAAACTCAGTAGCTGAAACGTGAGAACGTTATCAGGACCAATAGCGTTGTCAGCACTAGTAGATAATTTGTATGGCTTTGTTAGAAAAACCATATAAATTATCGAGAATTTGTACGGTTTTTGTCTGTTTTGCAACTCTGATTCAGAGTCTTCTTCAGTGGCGGAACTAGAGGCAGTTTTGGAACAAGACTCATTGCGAACCCGAAGTGGTTCGTTTAGTTTTAGTAATCTTTCCTTTTACAAAATATTCCGAATTAAAATCCTCTTGTGAAGTATATAATTTCATATAAAATTTACGAAAAATATCCTCTTGTGAAGTATATAATATCATACAAAATTTCTGAAACAATTTCCTCTTGTGAAGTATATAATTTTACATTTTTGCCATAATAATGAAAATTTACGGAAAACCTATTCTTTAATCATGTGAAAACAAATTTAAATTGATTATAATTAAAATCATTATAATAAATAAATTCTTTATATATGAAAAATTGCCATTGTTTAAATATGAGTTAATTTGTCTTGATGGCGCCGTGGTAATAGGCTAAGCTTTGCAACTAAGTCTATGCATGAGGTCTTGGGTTCAAGCCTTGGCATGAAATATTTTTTTTTCGGAGAACTTTTTTTTTTCTCGATAAAGTTTGAAAATTCTGCAAAAGTTCTGCATAATTTTTGCATGCGGTTTGCATAATTTATGCATGCGTTTCTCATAATTTATGCATAATTTGTGCAGAATTATGCATAATATATGCATATTTTGTGTGGAATTATTATGCACAATTAATGCATAATTTTAAAAAAATTATATGCATAATTAATGCATAAATTATGCATAATTTTTGGGAAAATTTTGAAAAAAAAATTAGAAAATTAGATTTTGAAAAAATTAATGCATAATTTATGCATAATTTTTTTGAAAAATTATGCAGAATTATTATGCACAATTTATGCAGAATTTATGCATAAATTATGCATAATTCACGCAAAATTATGCATAAATTGTGCATAATTTATGCATAAATTATGTCGACGCCATGCAAATCCCCCTCTTGTAATTAATGAGTCTAGGCGGTAAGGAAATGGATTTGAATGGGAAATTGTTTGTGTTTTCTAGAATTTTTATCGAGTTTTCGACGTTAAAGGTCAGAAATTAGCTTCTGAAGCAATTTAGCAATTTTTATTAATTATGAATATTACGTCATGATTCCTTCACGAAGGTATTTCCCAGAGATCGAAGCCGCTGACTTTTTAGTCGGCGGCGGCTAAAAAATCGGCTTAGCTAAGCGAAAAAGTTTAGCCGGCTAAAAAATCGGCTTAGCTAAGCCGAAATATTTAGCCGGCTAAAAAATCGACTTAGCTAAGCCGTTTTTTTAGCCGGCTAGAAAAACGGCTTAGTTAAGCCGATTTTTAGCCGCCGACCCAAGTGACTTCGATCTCTGGTATTTCTTTGGAAATACTATTTCCTTACCCCATCTAAATTTTTTGCATTAACTAATCTCTGTGCCCTAAAAATGTGCCTAATTCTTATTCAATTTGCGTCATCGATCAAAAGTCATACAAATTTTGCCACTACTTTGGAGAGGCGACAGTATACTTACTACTAAGTGACAACCAATTGGCAAATAGGTTTAATTGGCTCTCATAACATGAACCATGGTCCGTTGTGGAGCCTTGGTTGCTGGCCTCATGAAAAATTTAGTAAAAATTATCCGTTTGCATCTAACTGACTTTCTTTTATCCCAACAGGCAAAGAGACCGCTTTTAAGTATCGTAGTAGTATTTCCGTATCATTCAAGCATGCTCCGTTCCTGTTAGGATTAGAACCTTCATACAACATGTTATATTTGGAGCTCCAGGACGTATTTTTTATTGTTCTCGTGGTTGCAACATTTCAATATATGCCAATCGGACACAAATTCATTTTTTTAATCAAAAATGACACAATTGGGTGTGTACGAACTTGATGTGGATATCACGTTAAAAGAGTTATAAAAGTCAGAAAGTTTTTCGTTTCAAACTTTTATTTTGCTCTTACTCGGTTTAACATACTTTACCATTTTGTTCTCGATACATGATGAAAATATAATTTAAAAGGATAGGAAGGTAGTTAAAAAATTTAACATGATGGAAGAAATTACACGGCACGTTGAGCGGAAGATGGAATTGATTTTGTGTAACTTCGTGTCATTTGGGTTTTGGATTTTTTCGTGAGAGATTTTATGTTAATTGCTTAGTCAATTGAGAATGATTTGAAGGATTTAAGGTATTGCTGGGTATGGCATAGACTATTATTCTTCAAAAATCAAACAGTGAGTTAGATTTCAGTTTCTGAACATTTAAATTCTTGAAAGCAGTGCTCAAGGTATACTTTAATTTTACATGAAATCGAGTCGATTTAAGTTGACCTGTTCATACAAATTTCGAGAATGCTTATAGCTCTATTTGATAGTTTTCATAAAAATATTTAAACCATTTCCACCAACCCTGCTCAGCATGACATCATACCTAAATTATTACTATTCAAAAAATTTTCTCATATTTTCATCAGTTTAACTTCTTATAAGCTTATCATCTGCCTGTCATGACGATGAAAAACCATTTTCATCAAAAATTTCGCATGTAAATTTAAAATCAATATGTTAATGACTCGAGCAGGATATTTTGCTAGTAAATTGACGACTAGAACAAAATTACATCCTTAATTCTCACCAAAAAACTTGCTTGTTAATTGTGACGTGGGTGGTTATAGTCTGATATTTTTAGATATTTATATAAATGTCACTCATGATGTAATGTCGTAGACGTCATTGTTGTTAATGACTTAAAATTTCCGGAAGACATTTTGCTGGCTAGACAACAATGCGGCTAATGACTGATGTAAATGGGTTCATTGTTCAAAATTAACTTAAGGCATTCCAACATCATTTGAACCAAAAATCACTCAACATTCCATCAAAAGCAACACGTTACACACTCATTAATGCCCTTATAAAACCATCATAATGTTACATCTTGTGCCATTTTCTTTTTATTATTACAATAATCATTCAACTCTATGTACATAATATTCTAACACTTTATGAAATAATAACCCACCATATTAAGTTAAGCGATAGACATCAAGATGATGATGAGATATTATTAATATAATTTGTGGTCCCAAATTTGCTGATAATAAAGTTTGATGTCTATGTGGTTTGTACTAACTTCTCTAAATAATGTTATAATGACATCAAAAAATCATTGTTTTTTTTATTAATTGACAAGGCACAACTGTTTATTTTTTGGTGATTTGAAGTGACTTAATGGAGTTTTGTGGTTTGGTGAAATCAAATGAACAGAAAATAACGTTGCCCAATGTCGCGTGGAATATTGAGCTTTATCTTCGCAAACTTTTTGACAGGACTAAACTGTCATTGCTACCCCCGAGCGTCACAAATGAAGAAGCCACGGAGCTTTTAAGGCTTCAGTTAACTTCTTTTTTAAATACTAAACGGAAGTCGCCTTCGTTTGGAGTCATTTTGGCGGTCAAAATAAAAGTCTTCTTCATTTGTGTCGCTCGGTAATTTTACTTTTCTTATATATGTCCAGCCTGATTGTGACTTTTTACGTCGACAGAAGTTCTGCAGAACTTCTGCAGAATTTCTGCAGAACTTCTGCAGAATTTCTGCAGAACTTCTGCAGAACTACTGCAGAACTACTGCAGAGCTTTTGCAGAATTTCTGCAGAACTTCTGCAGAAATTCTGCAGAATATTTTTCATAATTTTCACACGTTATCAAAAAAAAAAGTTCGCTCATGCCAAGACTTGAACTCATGACCTCATGTTTCAATAACCTTAACTTAAACCATTGCGCTACCAAGACATATTATTTCATATTTGACTAATGGCAATTTTTCATATATATAGATACGCATATATGCATGCATACGTAAATGTTCATTATTATTTCAGAAATTTTGTATGAAACTATATACTTCACTAGAGGAATTTTTGTAGAAGGAAAAATTACAATTAAAACCTTAAAAATTTCCTCTTGTGAAGTATATAATTTCATACAAAATTTTTGATAAACTACCCTTTTGTGAAGTATATAATATCTATGCTATATCTATTCTTTAATGATGTGAAAAAAAATTTAAATTTCTTGATATTTATTATAATTATATCACATAAATATTTTTATATCTATATATATGAAAAATTGCTACAGTCAAATATGAAATAATATGTCTTGGTAGCGCAATGGTTTAAGTTAAGGTTATTGAAACATGAGGTCATGAGTTCAAGTCTTGGCATGAGCAAACTTTTTTTTTTTGATAAAGTGTGAAAATTATGAAAAATATTCTGCAGAATTTCTGCAGAATTTCTACAGAAGTTCTGCAGAAATTCTGCAAAAGTTCTGCAGAAATTCTGCAAAAGTTCTGCAGAAGTTCTGCAGAAATTCTGCAGAAGTTCTGCAGAAATTCTGCAGAAGTTCTGCAGAACTTCTGTCGACGTAAAAAGTCACTCCCGTCCAGCCTATCTAAAGTGATATATTCGAAGAACTGTAATGATATCAGCAGCTTGAAAAACCTGATATAAATCATCACTACGAATACAAATGTTACAAAATAAAATTGCTCTTTGTAGCAATCAGATAAATACAGATTAATCATATCATGCAATCCAAAGAAATCTAAAAACAGTTTAACAAAGATTGCTATAAAAGTCTAAAACGAACAACTTGAAGAACTTTCGAATGATATTCAACTTCCATCATAATATGTATACATCCCGAACCACACAACGTGTCCGTTTGGACATCGGTTCGTTGCCATATTACGGAAAACAAGTCAATGCTTACAGATAGCTCTTGCTTAAATGCAAGTGTCGACAAAACACTGGTCTACTTACTGACCATAGCGCAACCTAACGACGAGATATCTACAGCATGTGGACGCTATATTTGACACCATGATGGCTAATTACAACCCATATTTTGACGAAAAATACGATTCACTGTATTGTGCCATTCGGTATGAATTTTATAATCGGCTTGTTTAAGTTTTCCATTAAAATGATGTATTTAATCGCAATTTTTCATTTAAATATTACTTTCTATAGATTACAGTTAGTCAGTTTTCAAAAATTTTCATTTTTGATTTTTTAAATGAAAATTCAATTTCTTTTAATTTTGAAAAATTATACCAAAATTCAATAAACTTATAGTAGTCCTCAAAACTTTCATTTCAACCTCAATCCCCCTAAAACTACGCATATTCATCAAAATCCTACATCATATGAATGTATATAATGTACGTAATATGATCGAATGCATGATTATATTTCATTGCATAAATTCTGAATGAATGAGAGACTATAAACAATAACCTGTGTCTCTATGACAACGATGCTTATTGTTTATCATGGACATTTACCACATATAAGGGGATTTATACAACAATAAACAAATACAAATTCATTCATCGCAGCAATCTTTTCATGAAAAAAAAAATTTCCATAACAACGAATAAAATAAAAAAAATTGTTTATTTCAGTCAATAGTCATTAAAATGCTGATTGTAAAAGATTTTAAGTGGTCACAAACAGAAGATGAGATTTGCATTCGAGTACCACTCAAAAATGTATCGAAGGATAAAGTGGATATTGTGACGCATGAAAATTTTATAAAAATTCATGCATCACCATACTATTTTGAAGCATTTCTACTCCACACTATTGTTGAAGATAAAAGCATTTGCCAATTGATGAGCGATGAAGCGAGATTCATTCTTGTGAAAACGGAACCGGTTGAGTGGGAAAAATTGGAACGAGATTTTATTGACAACATTGAAAAGCTTAAAGTTAAAAATGAAATTCTTGCGAGAATTCAAGAGAATGAAAAGGAAAAGATCAAAAAGAGATTGGAGTTGAAAGATAAAATTAGACGTAGTGAAGTAGAAAACGCAATGGCTAAGGATGCAGAGGTAAGTAACATACTTTTTTATGTTTTATTAGCTGAAATTTTCTCATTCAGAACTGAAACTTTTATTGCATAAAATATAAAAACTAGTTTGATGATTACGTGACGTTAGGGGAAAAATATTCTTTATGACAACCTTACTTTTAAGGTTATTTTGCAAGCCTTGTAAAGTTTCTTTTTTTGCAATATCCTGCGCAGGTATAATTTAAAAGAAGCAATAAAATGTCATAAAAAGAGGTTTTTAGACACATTTCATCAATAAAAAAGTCACGAAATTCTTTTCATTTTGAAGTCTCAAGTCTATAAAAAACGTCAGGTACTAAGGACGTCTTCTTGTTCTTTGTTGGATATAAAGTTAATTTCGTATATTGAATTATAAATTAAAAGACCAGTGCAATCCCAATTCGATATAAATACGTCAGAATTAGACATCAACTGGAAATTGCCTTGCTATTAACTAGTTGCAACATATTTGTGTCCACATACACATTGGTACACATTCACAATTAGAATTTTAGCCTAAGAACTTTGTAGGTCCAGGCGTGTAGACAAAGGGAGGAGGATTTTATAGAGACATATCCTACTTCTGCACAAGAATAAATCTTGAAATTGCTAAAGGAGTAAAGAAACCTTTTGAAAAGTTCACGGGCGGAACAATGCGGCTTATTTCCTATCGCTGCCATCCGCATGTTAATTTAAGCCATTAAAAAGATTTAAATCAGTCGTCACGGTTCCGTCAGATTAGCTTCGCGTCTTTCCGTCATGTGGTGCGCGGGATATAGCCTGATTATATTACGATGTGTACAATTCGACAGATCTAATTTTTTGGACGTTAAAATGGTGAAAAAGAACTGCCTTAATGACTTAGTAGTGGTAATTAATTGTGCGCATTGCATTTAATCAGGCCTTCTAACAACACATAACCTTCAAAAAGGAACATTTTTATATCCTCTCCTTAACTCTCCTTTAATTTTAGATTCGTGAGAAAATTGAAACAGTTCAAAAGCAGGCAATTCAACGTGAAATTTCAAAAGTTGAGGAAATAAAAAAGTCAAAGAAAAAGGAAATTCCACCGAAAGCAACATCAAGAGCAATTGATGTCAAGAAGAAGATTGAATATCAAGAACCGCCGCCTGTTCGTCAGTCAGGATCAATTCAAATCTCATTCAGTAAGCGAAACTTTTTAACGCCAAAAAGAGAATCGCAAGATCCAGCCGAGCAAGAATGGCTTCATAAAGCATCCAATGCGAGAAAATCAATTGGCTTTGTTCCTGACGATTTGCGCCCCGAGGAACGTGATCCGATGTATTTGAAAGGAAAAGGAGATGATTTTTTCCGGCAAAAGAATTATCTTGCCGCAATATCAGCTTACACGACGGGTATACAGCTTGCAAAAAATTGTTTTGAATTGTATTTAAATCGCTCGGCTGCACAATTTGCACAAGGAAATTATCAACGATGTGTTGAGGACTGCTCAAAAGCTTTAGAATTATTGGATCCGCCAGTTGCTTCTAATTTGAAGGCTCGCTTACAAGCTTTAACTAGACGTGGTGCTGCTTTAAGTAAATTGGGTTTCGTTAGGCAAGCTTATAAGGAATTTATAGCTGCTGTCAAATTAGATCCGACAGATGAGCTCCTTAAACATGATGCTGAAATGCTAAGAGCTAAAATTGAAAATGACTACTCGAGTGAGGATGATAATGATTAAAAAATGTTTTTCTCTCTTTATAGTCCGATCCTTCTTATTTATGCTTTAATCTTGTTTGCTATGTATTTTGATGGTCGAAAAATATGAGAACAAGGAATAAGTTCTCTCAAATAAAATTAAAAAGTTGAAATTTAAGCTTGTCAGTTTTCTTTTTGCATTTTATACTGATTATGCTGGATCTTTTGAGTGTTGTGTAGCATAATGTTATGTTTGTCCAATAGCTGAGCATTTCTTTTTGCTTGATAAGAATGCTGAATTAATAATTAAGAATCAAACCTAAATTAAGACTACTCAAAGAACCGCAGGCCTGTATATCCTGATTTTAGATACTCAGATCTTCAGTGTTTTGGTGTACCTTATAGCTCATTCAAAGCTGCAAGCCTGCACTTTTGAACGAATCCTTGAATTGACAAATCAAATTTGATCCACAAAATATCATATCAATATTATACACCACCAATATGCCCAAATCTCTGCAATATGCCCAACTAACCCTAACTTGCCAAATTTACCACAACATGTCCCACTTACCACAACATGCTCCTTCATTCCCTCCATAATAAATAACACAATCACTCTTTTATTCTAAGTGACAAATTTAATTAAACATGATGCCTGCTTGCAACATCTATTTATTGCTATAAGCAACTTAATAAATGGACGGATAAAGTTGTTTAAAAAAAAGAAACAAATTGTTGTTCATTTTATAAATTTAAGATAATTTATAAAGCTAAAATCTTGAAAATTGATCACAAAAAGCTTCAAGTTTCAATTCTAAATGTCGTCCATTCTTTTTAATGACGAAGGGACTTTACAAGTAAATTATCATCATCATTAATGAACGAAAAAATAGATATTATTTGGAGCATGTAAAGGAAAAGCTATTCTATGAAATGAGGCTATAGTAATTCTACAGATTCATAACAATATAATAGGAAATTCGTAAGTTTGAGCAATTAAAGAGGCTTAAGAAGAAATGTTCGCTTTTAGATATCGATGTCCTTCTGCCAACTTAGTTTCAATGTTTCTTACTAATTTATACGAACTGTAGAATGTGGAGAATATGCTTATTTAGCTAAAAACATTTACTTTGACACAGAAATCCTTTCAAATCATATAAACTGACAATAACTAGAAGATGATGATCCTCTTCGTACTCAATCCAAAATGAGGAATCAAAATGTTAATTATCATTAACAAACTATGTGATACTGACTTTAATTTCAGCTATTATCATTTTTTTAACCTTCAGAAAAAATTCAAAAATACAACAATAAATGTTACAACTTAAAACTGTTCCATATGCTTGATGATATGACTAGTGCCTTTTATTTAATTCTTATACAATCTTCTTTGTCAATTTTTTAGTTTTCAATAATTTATTCTATTTTATTATCTTATTATAATTTATTATTCTTGTTCTATTTTAATTGAATTTTCAAATTTCATTGCTTCAACTTTTCTATGATTAATGCTACACATCTCTATCAGGTGAATAATATTCTTATTTAAATCACTTTTAAAACTTGTGTCATTTTTGTTTGCTAAAAATTTAAAATATTGCTCCGTGCATTGAATCCATGTTTTTAAAGAATCTAAATAATCTTCACTAGGAATTAAAACTTTTTTCACTTCATTCCATGTTAGTTCCGCAATCTCTGCTGTATTATATTCAGCAACATTAAATAAGAAACTATTTTTATGTTTATCTTCATGGATTATCATTTTAAAAATTTCAAAAGAATCAAAATAATATTTCATTATTTCCCATAAACGTGTATGAAATTCAACGGACATGTTTGATCGAGCTGACTGGAAAATGTTTTGATTATCATTGCCCAATGTGTTTAAAAGAATTTTGTGTTCTTCAATTGAATCGAAAAGGGACAATTTTTCAATTAAGAAATCAAAAGTTTCCTTACTTGAATACATGGCGGCTGTATGAAGGACATTGTTATTATAATTGTCAGTTTCTTTAAGGATTTTTAAAAATTCCCATTCATCTTCACAAGAACTATGAACACTTTCAAAAACAACTTTAATCTTTTCGATATCTGTTGATACACATAAAACTTTATGAAGTAAGTTTCTTCCTTTGTATCCTTTTGATTGGATAATTTTTTGATACAAATTGCTATTAAAATATTCTTCATTTGATAGCGCGGTAAGAAGTATTCCAAGCACTTCTTTGATAACCTCACCGCTATTAAAATAGATCAGGCAATGGATATAATTATCGTCGTATCTGTCTTTCAGATTGATGAAATTAAAAAAATCAATAGATGAAAATGTACGTTTAATAAAATCTAATAAAGTTTTATGATATTCCAATTGATCGCATTCTGCAGAGATGTGTAGAATAGTTTTGTCATTAATTGGTTCTCTCTGTGTCAAATATTCCATAAACTTATTATGAAATAAGCTTTCATAAATAAAATTATTATAATATGATTTATAAATATCATGAAGTTCCTCCAAAACGAATTTAGTACATTCAGTATTTTTTGTGGCAACGCATACGTGTAAAAATCTGATTCCATACATGTTCTTCTTTTGTGTTAAATCAATTATAATTTTGATTTTAAAGAATAATTTTAAAATTCTAAATATTACTTGAATTTTCTTAGAATTAACACTTTTAGATCGAACCATATAAAACAGTAAATTCTCTCGTTTTTCATCAAACACTAACATTAATTGTTTCGTAAATATTAAATCTTTAGTTAAAGTGTGAACCTTTGCTAAAAAATTGTAAATATCATGATCATTCTGCATTTCAGAAATAATTGATAAAATTATTGAATTTCTAAAGAGTAAATACTTTAATTCTAATTCACTATAATTTTTAAAGATGAATTCTTCAACATTTAGGAATAAATATTCATTGTGTTTGACTGCAAGAATAATAACATTTTGGTTTGAATTTAAAATATTTTTAACTTGAGTCGTCCCGGATGATACGAGCATTGTTAAAATGAACTTTGCAAGATGCTCAAAACCTTCACCAAAAACTTCAAAGGAATTTTCGAACACATTAAAGTTGCTAAATTTTTTTGTAATATTATCTATTTTTGGACTAATCTTTAACACATTTTCAGCTTCTCCAAAAGCTTCATTTAAGAACATTCGAATTATTCCATATTTTGGGACAGTCAAGAACTCAAAAAAATATTTCGAAATCCTGTCATCATATTCTTGTTGTGTAAGGATTCTTAATATAAAGGCTGCAGCAAAAAATTCCCTACATGTTTCATGATTAAATAAATATTGGTCTTCTTTCTTATATACCAAACCAAGAGATATTATATCGTTATCTGGCCAATCGAGGAAATCTTTAGGATTCAAATCGCAATATGTACTATGATTTGGAAATAAACTTTGAATTGCAATAAGTTGGTGAATCTTGTGGTAACTTAGTTCTCTAAGTTGACTATCTGTATTTACACGTGATCTTATTTCTCCTTCTTTTGAGGACCATCTTTCATATTTAATTCCTACATATGTATGAAACATTTTGTATGTTTTACCTATTATTGCATTTTTGTTATTTTTTGAAATGTTTGCCATCATTATGTAAAACTGAGGAAATCCAATTGTTTTATTTTGTCCTTTTGGAACTGTTAAGATTAATTTCTCTGCATTTTTTTCGTAGACTTGTTGACTTTCGAAGGTATCCATTTGCTCTTTCAAATCATGCAATGATAAGTCTTCATTTTTTTGCACAATTTCACTAAATATCCAACTAGATTTAATCAGATTTATTCCCTGTTTTTCTGTGAACTTATCAAGTCTATAAATAGCATCAAGTTTTAAATTTTCCTTTAAATCAATCTCGAAATAATCTCTAGATGCAATCCAAAGCTGATTACCTTCATTTTGCTGGAATGATTGAAATAGTTTTGTGACCATCTCTGCACAATCTGGAGCGATCTCATCAAATCCATCGAATATAATGCAGACTTTGCCGTTTTTATATAGATGCTTAAATATTTCCACTTCGTATTTGTGTTTAAGCTTCAAGATTTTCTCAATCATGAATATTTCAAATTCAATATTAAGATCGTTGATCATAAACTTATCAATATACTGCTTTAAGTCAACAAGACTTATCCATTTGTTTGGATACTTTTCTTTCAATTTATTTTTAAAGCTTTTAAGCATCCAGCTCTTTCCAGAACCAGCCTGATCTGAAATTAAGACATATTTGTTGGTCTTTATATCTTCAAGCATTTTCAATTGAGACATTTTCTTAGTTTTTTCTTTTAATACAATTTTAGTGGTGGTTTCAACTTCTGTCGACTCTTTTGTTGCGTTACTTAAAAGAGTCTTAGTTATATTTAATAATCTGTTAAAAATGTGACTTTCTTGTAATTGGATTTGTTTATCATCAAAATCATCAATCAGCTCTTCTTCAGTTTCAACTTTAATTACATTTCTTGATTGGAAAAGAAGTATAAAATATTTTTCCTTCATATTTTCTTCGTTTTGTGAATTTATTAGAATGTCCGATCCCTCAATGAGTGCTTTCAACAGATGACTGTCAATTATTTCTTTTAGAGAATCAGTTGGCATTTGTGTTTCAGCAATCAGTTTAGATAGTGGAACAGTTAAGTTTCCTTGAAAATTAATCCTTGTTTTAAGCAAAAAAGTGTGAGTTTTAGAATTAAGATCCGTCCAGGTAAAGTTGAAAGTTTTTTTAGTTGTTGTCAGGTTTTTTACTTCTAGTGCATCACAAAAGTCCTTAATTTCATTTTCAGGTTGTACGATAAAACAGAATTTTATATTTTGGGACTGATTCACAAATTTGGTTATCTTTCCAAATCCACTAGAGCAATCAACGATAATATTAAGCATATTTTCCTGTTTTAAAATATCCTTGAAACTTCTCAAAATATAAGAATTATTTAATGCTTCAGAGTTGATGAAAATATTTTGAAATTCCGTTAAATCTCCATACTTATTATTAAGATAGTCAAATAAGTTAAGTATCAATAATTTTGGAATATTTGTTGTAATTATGCTCAGTTGATCATCAAAGATGGTACTTACATCTTTTACTTTTTCAAGCTCTAGTTTTGATTTCCTTGTTTCAGCCATCAATTCAGTAATTTTATTGAAAATTTCGACATTTTTTCTTTGTTTTGAGCAAAATTTTTTAAGTTCAGGGACAACAAATTTTTTGAAGAACTTAAAAAGATTTTCATATTTTTTCTCTAGATATTTGGTTTTTTCCCGATCGTTGCCATACTGTGCTTGAATATGCGGTGGCCTGACAATCATTTCTATTTGATGAAGTGCATCTGGGTAGATTAAAACATTCGAAATTATTCCATTGCACTCATCGCCGTAATTATCGTTGCATTCATAATCATCGTTGTTGTGGTCATCGTCATCGTCGCTGTGGTCATCATCATCGTCGCTGTAGCCATAATCATCACTTTGTTCTTCAGAGTTGCTCTCGAATTTTGTGTCTTCTTCTTTTTCTAAATTTTCTTTCGACTGATGTTCCATATCCTCGTTTATTACTTTTTGATCAGATTGTGGAGGAAGTAGCATCTCCTTAATTTCAATCACAATATTCTCCAATTTTCTTTCAGCTTCATCATTATTCTTATAAAAAGGATAGTCATCATTTTGGAACACCATACGAATAACATAATGACAAATTTCATGAGATATAACTCCCTTAATTTTTTGTTCCTTCTCTTTGGAACCTGCATACATTGCACCAATGAATATCAACTCACTTATTGGATATGTAACACCATTGACATGTGAAAATTGTGATACATCGATATTCTCTACCTGAAATGATTTAAAATATTAACCTTGATTATTTTGTTGATCGTTTGTAATAAATTAAGCTTAGGTCGTCAACAATTTTGTGTCTACAAACACACACACTATTCATATTAGTCACTACTTACCGATTCACATTCAAAGTCGAAAATTATTTTTATCTCATTGCATTGTGAAGCGACATCGATGATCTTAGAACCGAATTCAGTTTTATAAATTTCCTTGTACCACTGCTTAATTTTCTTACGATGTTCTTCTTCTGCTGTGCTGTCATCTTTTCTGTTGTAAATAAATGATTTCGTTGCAAGCAATAAAATTGGTAAATTTTTATCAGCTGTTGATATTTCCACATTTTCTCTTCGTTGGACACCAGCAAATGTATTAGCTATATCCCGATCCTTTTCATTATTAAGTTTGTCTTTATAGTTCTTAATTTTATTGTCTTGAAATCTATGTGCTTTAAGTCGAAAAAATGATTTAAACTTTTTTGAATTCAAAGCATGACTTAAAGCTGACTCATTATCCAAATTGTATGCAAATTTTAGGTTAGGATTGGATAAAACAAATTGCTCTATTTTTGATAAATTTTCATCGATAATATCATTGTGGAATTGAATTCTTTTACTCGCAATTTCACGAAGCCTTTCACTAGTTGCAGACTCATTATGAAATTTGCTGGGAAATGAAAAATCACAATGTTCAAGGAGATCGCATAAAATTTCTTCATTTATTGAGAATGCAATGTCCGATATTTTAATTAAGCTTTTTAGTGAAATTTGATGAATAATGCTGGAATAATTCTGGCATAACAGTTTAATAACAGTGTGATTTTGTGTCCTAACTGCGAGGGTAAGAAACAGCTTTACTTTTCGTTTCGATGACAGAAACGATTTGAGGTTATTTTCTTGTATTTCTCCATTTTCATTAAATAATGTGGAATTGGCAGCTAAGAGACTTTTAGTAAAATTATCAGAATTTTGAAAAATTCCCAAAAACTTTGAAATAAGCATAGAATTTTTTATGTTTGGCCATTTACCAATCATCAAATCTTCAAACTTTTCCATTCCACCTGTTAAATATGCCTTCAAAGATGTTGAGAAGTTAAGAAAATTTTCATCTGCAAATTGATATTTGACGTCCAAAAACACTTTGGTATTGTCTTCTTTGTTATAAATTTTTGTGATTTTTTCTTCAGTTGATGTCAATTGAACAATCATTGAACGATTTTCATCGAATTTGATTAAGCATTCTAGTAGATATTTCACCATATCCGGTCGTTTCTTTTTTGTTGAATGATAAAATTCAAAATTTATTTCTTCGATTACAAAAACGAACAAATTTGGATAGTTTTCCGATTGTAAATTTGAAATGATATCCAAAATTTCATCAAATTCCCAATCATAGTAAGATAGTTTAATGATTTTGCAGCCATTTGATGATTCATCATCAATGCATTCGATGTTTTCCATGGTCAATTCGATGATAACATTTTGGTCGATTAAGACAACATTTGAGTTCAAAATATCAAGATTAGTTTCTGAATCCATGTTGAATTTTGTTTCAAATTATCTAAAAAATAAAAAATAATTAAAAATATTAAAAACTGTTTTTTTTTTTAGCTACATAATATCACTAGTTGAATATTATCGACTGGACAATGACTAGTTCTAACTTCAACACCCGGCTATGTCCCTAACTGATATAAGACATGTATAATATTTAATTATTGATTAGCAACTGTCCGACACTCCAATATACAGTACTGCACTTACTGTACTTACATACAAATTCAATAAGCAACTATGATGATTTAATTATATTGACCTAGGGTCGTTCACTTATTACATAGCGTAAAAAATCGACTCTATGACAAAAAATCTCAATGAAATTTTTTTTATTGTTTGCGGCACGACAAAATTCCAATCTCATCGCTCCACAAAAGAGCTTTATTACTTAATTTAATTCAATATTGTTCAGTTGAAGATTGAGTTGCTATTGTAAACGAAAATTAGAATGCACTTGAAATACACATGAACTAGTAATTTTCAATGTTAGCTTCATAATATAAACTAGGACAGTGTAAGATTTAAAATAAAAATTTCAGTCGGGCACTCCCTGAACTAGAATTTGTGATGAAAAAAATTAAAATAATTAGTAAAGATCCTTCAATTTAAAAGAATCATTTCTGGCCAAAACGAATAACTTATAAATGCAGTGATTTCACAATTATTGAGATAAATGTTCTCAAAAAAATATAAATTTTCTTTATGAAGATTATTGTACAAATTCACTAATCAAATAGAATATTTGATAAAAAAAAATTTAATTCAACCTACCACTTAGACTTTTTTGTTAATAAAAAAACTCACAACTCTTATTTCTTTAAAAAAAATAGAAATTGAATGTTTGAACTTAAAACTTTTAAATCACATTTTTTAAGACCTCATCGTCTTATCGTCGAGACACAAATGACTAAAGAATACGAAAAAAATTAATATATATAAAGCATTCATGACAGATACGTATTTAGGATGAGATCATAAATTTTGTTACAGGGACTATGAATACTTGGGAACTTTTTCAAATCATTCAAAACAATAAATTGAAAACTAATAAAAATTCAACATGACACAATTTATATTAAATTTATATAACAAATGTCAATTAAATTAAAGAGATATTCATAAATCAATAAAAAGCATTAATCAAAGAAAACGGAAATTCCACTTATCAAGTTTTGAAGCTACTTTGTTCAATTTGTCGGTAGTTTTCAAAGTATGAGTGTATAACTTGTGTTATGGAAATGAAATGTTATGTTATGGAAAAACTATGTCAATTGAAAATATAACACTCTATGGAGTTTTCACATATTACGTAACGTTTTGAAGCTTGATGTAAAAATAATTTATCTACATATCATCTTATAAAGTGAAGTAACATAAAAACTCTTTCATATTTTGAAACTAATATTGAATTTTGTCTTTTTTTTAAGAAATTGATGCTATCTGAAAATCTGCTGCATAAAAGCTCTTCTTTGAATATATCTGTGTGTATAAGTATTGGTCCTGTTGCTGGAATTGTTACTTCTTAACCTAAAATATTGTATGACTTCTTGTTATTTGGAATTTCTGGATTTGTAATGTTATGTCGTGTTATTCTATGCTACAAAAAGAGCAAAGCATTGAAATAAACAGATCCTTTTCATTAAAATTGCGCTGAATTCATCAATATTTAATAAACCATTCTGCTTTCATCAGTACGAATATCATCAAACATCCAAAAACACACATCTAGCAAATACCAAATAATAAACTTCAATCCCAACAGCATTAAAATCCTAAATTGTAAAATGACGTTTAAGCTCAAACTGTACAAGAACATTATTGAGTTCCGTTTTGGCATCAACATTTAGCATTAAATCAATAAGCAGACACATATATACTGATGGTGGAACTATTCATCATTTCCTCATAAACTCAATTGATAGATTTTCAGACACAAAAGATGAAAGCATAAACATTTGAATGCATTTGGTGATTGCGAACATTAGACATTTTGCAACACTTAAAATTGCATTTAGTTGAATATTTTGATAGCTGTACAGCACACAATATCAATTGCTTAGTAATTTATGCATTGAAATGTTTATAATGTACATGAGTTGATGCCATATTTATTTACGACAGAAGGCAGTGTGTTGTGTATTTGGATAACGTCAGTATGGATCTGTACTCTATCTTGTTTCCAATGACGTACCGAGAAGCAAATTGATGGCTGGATGTTGATTTTCTTGAAGTTGGTGGAATTTTGGAATTGAAGACTATTTGAAGCTTTCAAGGAATTTATAGTGAAATTTGAGAGAAGGGACACTTGAGGCACTTACAGACAAATGAGCTCTAGGACAATAGGGCATGCCCTGTACCTATGTTATCCTCTTTTTACCTCTCTCATCACCGACCAATTCAGAAAATATCAAAGGAGTCCAAAAATCATCATATCCTCCTCGGTAATGCTCCTTGGCATCGAAAATAAATGACAATAACTGTCATAAATCTAGTCCTCATTCTCCTTCATCCCTTCCTCAATACAAAAATATTGTGTCAATTGCTGTTTTATCATAAGCTCATCAATTTTCATTCTTCCACAATTTTGTGCCATATATATTGTACACACAGTGAGAGGATGAAAGCATAAACATTTTTTGATGCCAATATGCGTGCTGCCAGTTGAGATGTGAGACACCAACATGAATACTCTGCCAAGAAAAGAAAACAACAACAAATTATTACAGAGGCTTTTAACTTTCAATGGATTAGTGCCATATCTTGTGGCTTAATATAATTTGATAATCAGTAGAGTCTTAAAGAAGAGCTTGCAATGCTTCCCAAATGTCATTGGATGAGTGCCAACAAAAAATTATGTTTTCTCGCCTGCCTGCGGATATTGCCAATATATTATGTAAATTGTCATAATTATGGATATTGTGACTGCAAATTTTCATTGTAGCTTGGTTGCACGTGGCACAAAATGTTTGCCAAGTAAATATTCATGCCTCTTTAATTTGATTACATTACTTTATTCAATGCTGATTAAAATAATTTTTTGACAGAAAGAAAACAGCATTGAGAACTTCTTTATGCCTTAAATCTTGACGTCGATTGCTTAAAAAGTAAATCTTACATCTCAAAACAACAAGTGAATACGATTGTGCCTGCATATTTTATAAAGTAATTGCTTTAGAAGCAATATCATTTGTATTATAAAGCGTACTCGTGGCAGAGTGGAGGAATGATGACAAATGTATATAACAGCCTGTCTATATCATGTAAATAAATTGATTTTATTGATGATAAATTTAGAGGGGGAAATATATCAATTCACTTTCCTATATTCAACATTGTTGTCAAGAAAAATTGGTTGAAACATGCTTTAGCGGAGATTTTCTGGCGAGATATACTTAAGAATAGCTGAAAAGAGAAAAAAGCATATGGTTTTTTTTATGTGAAAAACATAAATAGAAAAAATTGTTAGAAATGAAAAAAAAGAGAATGACTTACCGGAAAATTGATAATGATGATGTTATGTGCAGCAAGTTATCCAAATAGAACCTTAAGTAACTCACTTCACTACAGAAAATCACTCAGTAATAACATTAATTTCTCACTAAAAATGTCTTATGTTTGTAAAAAAAAAAAAAACTACCGAGAAGACACATTTTTTTTTTTTTTTTGTTGTTGTTTTGTATAGATTTGTTTATTGTAGAGACTTAATTACTGTATTAATTCAAATTGTGAATAGCCGTTAGAAAGTAAGGAGGATTTCTTTTTTAAGTACTTAAATCAACGAAGGGATTTCTTAAAGGTCATTGACATTGAAACTCTTCTAATTAACTTATTATATGTATATGTAATTGAATAAGGTTTTTTATGCCTGCTTATAAAGTTTAGGTACCTTATAAGAAGGCTTTTTCCTTAGAAAAGAAGAAAAAAAATAATAAATAATAATTTAATTTATATTCTATTTAGGGAGCCTTGTCTTATGACGTAATTCAAAATATGCAACACAATTGTTGAGAATAGACCCAAAACTAGACCTCCTACATCATAAATGAACAAACCCTTAACAAATATTTGATATACGTTGATGTATAGCAATCAAAGTTATGTCAATGAATTGTATTTAAAATATTTCTATTGAAATTTTCGAGATTATTTGAGGAGGAAAATTGAAAATGCTTTTTTTTTATCATAAATTGAATTGCATTTAAATTTGTGAGCTTTTATGTATGAATTTTGAGATTTATTTAAAATGAAAGGATTATTTTTTAAAATAGAAAAAAATTTCAAGGCGTTGACACGCGTTTCAAATGGATATCTTAAAGTCACAAATGAAAAAAGGCTGTGCCGAGGCGTCTGTATGGCTGCCATATTAAGGAGACTTCCAATTAATGTTAAGAGGAGCCTTTTAAGTTCCTGACAGAGCCGTCTTCAGTTATGTCGCTAATGATAACCAATAAAAAGCATTTATTAGCCAAATGAAATCAGATAAAAAATATTCAGCAGTGTCAAGGCCTTAAAAAATTTGATTTAATTCTTAAACAAATTCGCAAATACGTCATTTGGAAATTTTATAGGTTTTAAAATGAAAATATTTGGTATTTAATCTCTCAAATGTAGATAGAACGTTTAGAATTATAATTTAATCTGTATGACATCGTTTGGATTTATAGTATTCTTTGGTCTTCCACGCGATCTCTTGCCATCCACAAAGTCTGAAGTGGTTACCTTAAGGAAGAATAGGTTAATTGATTAAAAATCAAACACTAGGTGAACATGATGCAAGAATCCCTTACTTACTTCGCTGGCTGAACGAATAAATTGCAAATAAATTGTGATAGATGGCCTCCCTCAGATGACGCCTTAAGCTGGCTCTATCGCTAGCTTCCGTTCGTCAACTGCCAATACCAAATGCAATACTGTCTCTATCTACAGATTTCTTCTAATTGCCATCTACAAAGTCAGATTCAGATCTACTCTGACATGCACACTGAATAAACTGAATCTTGTACCAAATCAGAGTCACGCAGGTCTCGAACCGGATTTTTGATTTACTAACCAACCGTTTTGTGCTATTTAGGAACCCAAATAAACACAGATGACTCTTATAGGTAACGTTTTGGTTTTACTATACCATGAAAGTACACTCTTTGTCTGTTAGGGTAATGTTGAGCACTACCTTTAACAATTTATAACTTTATAATTTCTTCGTTAAATGAATCTCTAAAAATCTAAATAATTTCTAAATATCAAGTTAAAAGAGTATCAAGTATCATAAAAAATTTAGAAAACTATATCATCTAACAACAGGTTCACATCAAATTTTCATACGAAATGAAAAACCACGAAGAAAAAGTTTTAACTAAGTTTTTTTCTTCTTGACTCTAATCTAATTTTCAAACTATCAAATGCCATATAGTGAACATATAAAGTTGATATTGAAAGACTTCAAAACATTTCAGCAAAACTTTTTCAAACTTGTTGTTTTTTTGTTCAATCAGAACAGAACTGATAATACGAGTAGAAGAAGCGAACAAAAAATTCTCAAAGATTTTAAGATATGCATGGAATATTTATTAATTTCTTCATTGTGCATCTAAATTCATTATTCAGTGTTGTTTGTATAATTTTCGAAGCATCTTTGTTGTTATCTTCGTCTTAGTCTGATGCTGAACATTTGTATATGCTGCATATTATTTAAAAGAATTTTCATATTTTTAAACTATCTCTCAAATATTTATTCCTTCCATTAAACCCTTTCATTATCAAGAAAATAAAAATTTTTTATTGTGTATGCTCAAGAAATTCATTTTAATAATCTTACTATCCATAAAATTAAGCAATTTCCTCAGTCGGAAAATGTTACTATGGAAACTTTTGTCTATGTTGAGATTGCCTGAGGAATACTTGATATTAAAAATTATTACGGATGCATACTGCGTAATTCAAAAAGTTAATTATTATCTGCCCTCATTTTGACCATCAGCTTTCGTGAGACTCTAGTAAGACAGCTAGGAAGTAACTGTCTTAACTCATTCTCTAACCAGTTTTAGGATTCCCTTAATTTTTGCAGTTGTATCCAAAATTTTATGCTCCTTGTTGGTAAGCCTTGAACAAAGTCGCATACAACCCCATTGTATTTCCAAAAGATTTCTTTGCCACACTAGCGTATCGCGTCACAAGTTTTGGTCATTAATTGCGCATTAGCTTGCCTTTAACCAGTTATTCTGTTTTTGTCCATTCGGATAGGATTTAACAAGCTTGGGCCTCAATAACTTTCAACTCACAAAAAATACGCAATTCATCACAATCTACAATTAATTCACTTCCCGAATTCAACACAGCACATTAATAATAAATCAAAGAATGTCATTTAGCATTGCCAATAATAATTCATTATGCACATATCATATTATTGCTGCAGATTAATTTTTAACATCCCAATATCGGAGGTTGGAAGGGATGGAATTTTTCATCGCGATTTACTGTGATTTATTATGAAGGAGATAAAATTAAGAAATTCATCATTATTGGATTATTGGAAACTTCTTCATATAATGGATTTGGTGCCTTTATCTGTTATTCTTATCTTCAATTTATTCATTCATTTTATATCAAATTGTTGTTGTTCGTGCATAAATCATTTGGATCCATTTTCATATTCAATAAAGGTTATTCACGATTTATATATTAAATGGGGTTTTCAGATTGATACAGCTATTAAACCTTTTTTGATTCTTTTTTTTACTTAATTTTGCATGAATACCATGACTTGAAATTTATGAATTTACAGTTTGAATGAGGATGAGGGTTAAATTAAAAAAAGCAGACGGAATACTGCAAATTAACATGTGTTGTATCCACTTGGATGGTTGTTGAGGTCGGTTCCGTGGAATTTGTAGAGTTAAGTATGCTACAATTAAATAATTCTTTGTTGATTCTTTCATAATTGATGCCTTGGAGTGTTCTAAATATTAGGTAACCTTAGTCAAACAAATTTACAAATATGGCTAAATATACAACGTGACATATTGGCATGTTGTGGTCTATAACTTGTAAATCATAGATTAAGTTGCATTTAATTAGATTTTGACGTAACGAGGTAGATTTCTGGAAAGTAGGGGTGTATTTTTAGGGACTAACCCCCCTTTTTTCATATTTTGGAACGAATTATTCAATTTATTAGGGTTCATCATGAGTGACTTAGGGTAAAGTCGAGTGTACCCCATAAGAAGATCTTAGACAAAACTCATACAAGAATAAAATGAGCACTTGGTCCTTATCTGAACTTTTTAACATATTCTGGCGGTGGACACAATACAGCCACTCAATAGTTGAAACTAACCAACTTCTGAGAGACAGAACGACAAAACGACACTTAAGCGACACACCAGATTGACACTTAATACTCATCAACACAATAATTATATGCTCCGAATATATTTTCGTTTATTTTCTATAAATACATTTATTAATCTAATTGAGAGAATCCCATTCAGTCAATAATCGAGGACAATAATTTCTCCTTATTTAAATATTAAGTGAATTTTTATTTAAAAATAAATGTCCATTTAATTGTTTTTAATTATATCGTAACGTGATTTTTTCGACATTTTTAAATATTCACGAATGTATAAATATGCACAAAAAATTAAATTTTCATATTTTATTTAATCTTTATTTTATTTTATTCATAAAGAATTTTCATGAAAAATATTTTCAAAATTTTCCTCTGTGTTGATTTTTCACGATAATTACCTCAATACAATTATTGAATGTTATTAATAAAAAATAAAAATTTTCCAATTAATGTGTCGTAAATTTTATGAGTCAGGAAGAATTTATTGGTCATTGGAGATTGTTGACTTTCGACGCTAGACCTCAACAAATGGTCTCTACTTCCGGATGAAAAGATATAAATCAATAAAATCACTCACAATGCCTTCTGTTTTAGTTCATTTAATTTATTATCAATTCATTTGATATATTTCAGGGCTAGTGGGTGATTATAATTCCTTTAAGGATGAGATTATATTCCTGAGGAGTATAATGTTACTTAATATTAATATAATTCATTTAATTAATTCAAAAAATTGTGACATACAAATCGTTTCGGAATAAACGCGTCTAATTGCTCTCGTACTTGTCAACTGAAAGAACTAAAATAAGTTTTGAACGCAAAGAGTACGAAGAATTAGAGCGCATTGACAGACCGACATGAATGTAATTGGATAATTTAAAATTCAGGAAATCGTTAAGCCGTAATATTTTAGGGAAATTATGTCACTACTTAACACCGTCCCCTGCTGAATTTTAAATAATTAATTGAGCTTAAAATTGTAGTACTCGTGTGATGAGTCGCTATCTGGATGCATGAAAATAAAAGCTTTTCACCATCGTCAAGCTCTTCTACGTCTATAACTGGATCTTTGACATCGCTTTGATCGATTTGATCGATGTCATTCCATTTTGTTCCATCGTCTGCGACATTATGATTACTGGCTATATAGCGCCAATCGTTTATATTTGTAATTTCATGTATCTCTGAGACTCTTGGTGCCACAAATTGCTGTAGTTTCAAACTAGGAGAGTAGAGCCATCGTAGGACATTTATTGAATCCGACCAAAACGTAGTAGAAGGTATCTTGATTCTTTTATGCTGCGATTTAACGACGATAGAAATCCTAGCACCAATTACAGCTGCTATAAGTTCTAGTTTCGGAACAGATGCATATTTGACTGGAGCTATTCGTCCCCTGATATGAAAATGTGATATTAGACCTAAACAGTCGAATATCTTCATTACGAAGCTAAGCACTTCGCGTTTTGTTGGACGATAATCATGTTCTAATGATAAACTTAATAATTCCAAATTATTAGTCATTTGGAATGTAAAAATATCCTTTCTTGGATCCCAAAAAGACCAAGAACTTTTCTTGATGTGACATCTTCATCTGATCCTAGATCCAGCAGTACATCTCGATCTATTGACTCTTGTGGCAATCTCTGTACTTGCTGATCTTCAGGTTTTATTTTGATTTGATGGTACATCTTCGTAACGTCACTTACTATTGCTATTCTCCTTTCTCGAAAATGGAACAAAGCTTGCGTAAGTGGAACTAAATTGTCAGGGCCTTTGAGCAGTCTTGAATTAAGTGAAACACCTTCGTGTTTACACGCTGTATCTACCACCCACCGAGGCTTTGGTGGCTGCTTATTGTTGTTGAATGTAACAAATCCAACTACATAATTTATACGACTATGAGGGACCTCCGGATTAAGATCCTCTTGAGTTGCTTCTCTCACGAAACCTTGTTCCTTCAAAGAGTTTTGATGATCGTTGGCCCATTGAGTCATTCCTAAATGCTTTAAACGTGCTTCAGTTGCGCACAAACGTTTTAACGCTGTGCTATAGTTATTTGGCAATGAACATTTATCATCCTTCCAATACAACCCGATCTCATATCTGGATCCTTGTCTTCTCATTGTTTTTGTCATGACATCTTTCGCTCGGATGTCCTCAATACTTAAATATTCCTTGTTTGCGTCTACAGCGCCCAATGATTCAAAACTATTAAAGTATTTAACTAGATCATGGAGTTCCTGCAGTGATTCCTTTTCTTGATCAGTTTCAAGCTTGTGAATGCATGGCGTATCAGACGTACAACAATGAAAAATTGAATTAGAGGCTACCAATCCGCCACAAATAGTCCAACCTAATGGCGTACGCTCTGCTATGGGCGCAGATTCTTGCGTAAAATCAACTATGGTCTCATGCGAGATCATCCATTTGGCGTGAGGAAGCCCTAATAATATTTGCGGTCTTTGCTCTGTAATCTTTGGAATTAAAGCATTCCTAAGATATGGATATTCCGCTTTTATTGCATCTGGATCCTGTTCCTGAATTGGCAATGAAAGCTTTGGCAGTGCAATCATTCCATGTAAACTAATGCGTTTATCAGGATCACTTACTGGGGCAATTATTAAGTCATGAAGAAATGCGTTTGACTCTAAACGTTCTGTTTCCGGTTCCAGCCATGTTAACTCGAGTTTATGTGGCGTACCAGGAATGTGAAGCTTGTCAAACAGTTCTTTGTTGACTAATGAGGCACTTGCTGCTCTATCCATCAGCAACGTCGTCTCAATCTTATTACCATATCCATTTATCACGAAGATGGGAACAACTTTAAAGTAAGTTGAGTTCGATTTGTATGCAAGATTAGCAGTTGCACTACTGCTTGACGGTTCTGAAGGCTGTTTAGCTCCATCGCACGATGGCGGATGCATTGTTGTTGTGTGTGAAGCAGGATCAGTACAATTTCTTCTGTAACATTTTGGAATCCTACTGGATCTCGGACAAGACGTACAATTATGTTGATTCGATGCAAGACATTTTGAGCATATCTTATTACTTGCGAGAAATTTAGCTTTCTCCTCGTATGACAGCTTTCTAAATTCTTCACATCTATAAAGCTGATGTTTCTTGTCTCTCCCACAGTACCAGCAGTCCTGTTTATCCTTTTTTGCTTTCTTTTGCGCAAATAATTTGGATTTATCTGATCCTTCATGATGAACAACATTGATTGCTGCTTTTGCCTTCGACTGATTTCCATTAGACGATGTTGAAACTTCCCGGCTTGGAAGGTTTGGTACGAACGACCACATGAAATCAGAAAACTCTACGATATTTCCACGTAAATCTTTGTCATGAATGTGAGAATGCCACTTAGATTCGATCGCGTAAGGCAATTTGTTCGTGATTCGGGAATTTATGGCAATTTGCAATTCCGGCTGGAAATTCAGATCCTTACAGAGAAATATATAGCTGTCGATTTCAACGAGAAAATTTTCTAAAGACTTTCGATTTTTGTCTGGAATATGCGTCCAGTTTTCAAGTCTTTCCCATGCCTTGGCGACAGCTTCCTTCGGTTGAAAGAATCTTTTTTGAAGATTTTCCATAATTTGATCAGCATTTGCGAAAGGTTGATTAAGTCTTGGCTTGACATACCGTTCAGCTTCGCCATATAACGAGTCTCGTAACTTATCCACCATCGTCTCATTGTCATACTCGCCTCGTTCTTTCATTCGTTCGTAACTTGCTTTGAATGTAAGCCATTCAGCTGGGTCACCTGAATATCTCATTAATTTGGGAGCTTCGAGTCTTTGAACATGAAGACGCTGATAATAAGCCAATTTTTCAGTCTCACTCATGGCATCGATATCTTGTTTCGATTTATGACGACTCAAGGACATATTGCTGTCGCTTTTTGACAGAGTCGGCTGCTTAAATATTTCTGTTAAACGCCGTTTAAATTCCTCATCACCTTCATTAATCGTAAATACTTCCAGGGCATCCTTTTCAGTAAATTTATCGTCAGCATCTTCTTCCAGACCGACATTATGTGTAGATGTCGAGGCCAAAATTTTTACCTTTGTCGCACTATTATGAAATTGACTTAATCGACGATTCTCTTCCTCTAAATGCTTAATTTTATCAATGCACTTCGACAGTTCAGCCTGTCGGGCATTATCCTCACGCTCTTTAGCTGCAAAACGTTCTGTTATGCCTTGCAAAAGCAATCGATTCGCCTCCAACTGTTTCCTTAAAGATGAAATTTCGTCTTTCGTTTTTCTCGTTTCTTTTGCCCTCTTAAGACAATCATTGACGCAATACCATTCATCGATATCCATTTCTCCTGCCTTACTGGAACAATTTAAATGAACTATGCGTTCACAAAAACTACATTTAATTCCAACTTCTGGATTTTCAGGATTAGGACAGTTTTTCATGAGACATTTGTATGGAATTACAGGCATTCCATCATCATTTAATTTTATGATCGCTGACATACTGCAGAAAAATTAATAAGCTTAATTTTTCTAGATAAATCAATAAATTTTATTTCTCAAAAAATTTTAGGTTTTACAAAAAAACTTTGTTTATTTTGCGACTCGAATCTGGAACTGGTTTTTCGACGATGTGGAAATATTTAATTGACGTAGATTTGAATATAATTTTGTTGACTTTCGACGCTAGACCTCAACAAGTGGTCCCTAATTCCGTTTGAAAAGATATAGATCAATAAAATCACTCACAATGCCTTCCGTTTTACTTCATTTAATTTATTATCAATTCATTTGATATATTTCAGGGCTAGTGGGTGATAATAATTCCTATAAGGATTAGATTATATTCAAATCGTTTCGGAATAAACGCGTCGAATTGCTCTCGTACTTGTCAACTGAAAGAACTAAAATAAGTTTTGAACGCAAAGAGTACGAAGAATTAGAGCGCATTGACAGACCGACATGAATGTAATTGGATAATTTAAAATTCAGGAAATCGTTAAGCCGTAATATTTTAGGGAAATTATGTCACTACTTAACAGGAGATTATTAAGGAACGCGTAAATTAAGGCCGGATATAACTGAGTTATTAATAATTATTTATGAGTCGTTTAATATATTTATGAACATGTTCTGTTAATTTTTGCAGTTTTATTGTCTTTATCAGCATTAAAATTCTTAATCATGCTTATGCCGGTATGAGTAAGAGAGAGGGAGGGGTGCATGTGGTGACTAGTTGATAAGGCATAGATAAAACAAAGTGAAGGGTTCGTTTAAGACGAAAACCCACTATAATCTGCATTATCTAGTCAAAATCATAGAACACCAAGCAAAAATTCAATTTTAATACTGTGACGTCACTCATAAACGACCCCATAAGAGGATTTTCATTACACATATAGCAACATGCAATAAAAACGATACATACTTTCATTTTGCACAGAGAATTGTCATTAAAAGACTATAAAAGCTCCAGAATATTATGTGATAAGCACACAACAGCCACAAAATGAAAATTCGTTGCATAAAATTAAAACGTTAAGCTTTATATTTTTGTACAGTAATATGGTAAAGGAGGAAGCTAAATATAAAGATGTACAAAAACTTTTAGGCGTACGTAAATAATAAATATTCAGTGAAAGGAAATTTATTGATCCATTAGTGAAGGAGAAACTTGCCGAAAAGTCATGAAAGTTCAGTGAATGGAAAGGCATGACTGTAAATTTGTGTATTAAAGCAGTTTGGATTCTTTGCTGTGAGAATCTCAAGGAAAATTTAAATTTTTTGCTCTGCAGATAGCTGAAATTGCTTCAAAGTTTATTGACGGGTAGCATCTAGAACCAAATAGATATTAAATCAATCTAGGCTAGATCTGAGCCGACTTGACAGAATCGTGTTTCGAACTTCTTCAAAATACCCTCAAAGCTAGATTTATAGTAAGTCTTAAGTAAGATCTAAGCTTGTCTAAGTTAGACTAGTCTAAGCTATGCTAGTGTTGCAGTCTAACTACTGGGGATCGACTTTTAGGATCTACAAGTCACCTTTGTTTGAGAGGCATAAGGGCGATATTCCATTTAGTTTTAATCCGAATCAATAAAAGCGGTTTAGCGGAACCTAAAAGTTCTGTAGCAGAACCTTCTTAATTTGTGTCGCTCAGACCTTTATTATTGAACGATCTCATTTATGAATGAGAACACATGAACTAGCTTTGTAAGCAACAATACTAAAAACCTAGACATTAGAAACAAACAGAGCTTGTTGTTCCCAAATTCCCAATTAGTTGTCCCAAATTCATCACATTAACGACTTACATCTGTACAAGGACAACTGACCATCAAGTCGACTATCTAAGAAAAACATGACATAAAGTAATTCATAATTCCGTTCTATAAAAAGAATCCTAAAACTCTTTCATATTTTCTTATCAGCCGTCTCTTCCAAGGCAATAGCAACAAGAAAGAAAAACTTAATAATAGAAAAGTTTCAGTACGCCTCTTCACTTTAACATCTGTTATATTCATATTTATGTAAGACTGATATTTATCGAAGATATACGCATATCATGATTGATTGTTGTTAGTGAAGAGTTGTATTTTGATATTCATGAAGGCATACTGATTCTTATGCCGGAAGCATTTTTGAAAACAGAAAAAAAGTTAAATTTTCAGCATGTTGAAAGAATTTTTTAGTGGGGGTTTGTGCTGAAAAGTTTAGAAAAAATTTAATTTTTTGATATTTTTTGGGTTTTCTATTTGAAAATTTATCATCAAATTGTCATACATTATTAACTGTATGGATCAGCTCTATGACGAGCAAATGGAGAGCATATAGACGACCTGCAGCTGCATCCATATAAACACTTCAAATAAATCAAATTTCATCAAATCAATACAAATTTAAACTCAAAATCCACTTCAATTTCCATCAATATTTAATCATCCAATTTCAACAACAACTTCATGTCATGTCACTATAGTTTAATTAAACTTCAAGTTTATATAATTGAAAAACTTGTATTCCTCAACAAAATATAATGAAAGACGACGCAAATTGATGGCAAAAATCTCAGGATGCAAAAAAAAAACTTTTCTTTTTCACTTCTTCAAAATAAAATTCTTCTTCAAAGCTCAAGTGACTTTTTCCTACCTTTTTTTTCACAGTGATGACGATGAATATTTTCTCGTGAATTTAAAAAAGTGTTTTCCATCCTACAAAGAATGAATTTGCAATACTTTTGCAAACTCTGTTGATGCTTAAGTGAAAAAAGTAAGGGGAAGAAATATTTGGTGGTAATGAAAAGACTGAGAATTATGGCGCATGTATAGTTAATATAGAAGGTAAGTAAAATTTGATTTTACTTAGTTATTTACTGTAACGATGTCATGTTCCTATGTGAAGCTTAGGTCACAGCAAACATATTTGGATATGACTAAGCTTCAACCTACGATTTTCATGTTATCATTCCATATTTGAGCCCAGCTTTTTACCAGTTTGACCATCAAGCCATTTTGCTGCTTATTCTTAAATCTAAATTGTTGCAATCAATAGTTAGTGGAGCTTAGTGTTCAAATTACGATAATCGACAGTCAAAACAGAACAAAATGGTGTCTGAATAACCAAAGAACCCATTTCAAACAGGTCATCCATTAAATTATCCTAACACAACAGACAAACTGTCAGGCAACGAACAGCTCATGACAATTCCCACTTTACAAAGTTCCACATAAAAAAAAAACCTGAAGCATGTTGAGAGAAAGCACAGAAGAAAAAAATATCATAAAACTTTATCTGCAGCATGAGCAAGAACAAATTGAAAGGCATCATATTTTAAGATTCTTGAGAATTTTCCTCTCATCTCTCGTCTCTTTTATTCTATTTCAAGAAATCCGCAGCGAGTGCTTTATCAGCAAAATTAAAGTCATGAAAAGGTCAGTTTTCCTTCCCCACAAAACTTGATGAAATGCACAGTTGTGTTCTTTACTGCTACATTCTGTGCTCAACCTTAATATATTCACTATTTCAATCGTGTGCTTTTATCATTTCTCTTCCCTACAAGGTATTAAATTTGAAAATGCAAAAGAGGATAGAAAAAGTGAAAAGTGAAATTCAATTATTTTCCTCCTTCAGCTTATTTCCATAGAAATCGGAATCTCTTCCTTAAGTCAAATTTCCTTCTTCAATTGGTGGAGAAAAAATGTCTTTAAAGCATTACTTGACATACTGACTGTGCATACAAAATTTGCTCATTTGGATGGATTTTTTTTTTTTTGAAAATGTCAATTCAACATTTAAATTCAATCTTGAAAATCTTCACTTCCTTTATACAGACATAAAATGATGGAAGGTAAAAGAGACATTAAATTAAGATTTGTGCAATTGTAATGTCACGTATTTTGCCGAGATATTCAGCATAAAGGAATTTTATTTGCGAATAAGTTAATGGAAAAATGTAAATTTATCGATTTATTTTTATTGATAAAGTTTACTTTTTTTTTGTTGATTAAATCAAGTTATTTTTTTAAAGATACGGATTGAAAATTGAATAAAATTTTCATGTCACATGGACATTTCCATAGGAAATATTTACGTTATTCGTACAACTTTATTGTTATTGAGTGCTTTAATGGGGTAAAAATTTAAATATTATTGAAATGATATGTGTAGTCAGAAATTGGATGGAATTTTTGTTTTTATCGACCATATTTTTGGAATGTCTAGCTGCTAGGGGTATAGTCAGACTTTTTGTTTTCATATATTCTAGGTTTTTTTGAGTTTTTATCTTTAAAGAGCCAATTGAAACAAGTTTAACAGTTGCTCATACTCAGAATTCATGAAATCGAGAACAAGACTTCCCAGACTTCCTAGTTTCAGTCACGATAAACTTCAAAGAATTCCAATATAGTCTCAGTCTCGATCTCTGTCTTGAAGGTTCTTCGAAATCGAGACTTCGGTACGCCAGTCCAAATCGATACCACAGACAAATAAACAGTATACTTTCAACTGTGACAGGTAAATTGCAAACAAATTAAAAGCAATTAACGATTGATTTCAAACAGAACTAGAAGTCGACATCGATTTTGTATGAAAAAGTCTACCCAACTAGACACGATTCCATAAGAAATGCATGTCGACTTCAAGCATTCATTCATCATTATGGCCACCTTGGGGCAACATGGTGTCAGATACAGTTCAATCAAAGAGTCTCAACGTGTTCAATTACGTTTTACATAGTCTAACCCTTACCAAAAAATTCAATCATAATTCAAATATTTTTAAGGGTACCTGAACCTTTCAATTTACAATTAAAATTCCATTTTCCGACTAAAACCTCTGATAAACAAAAAAGCACTGTTTTGAAGAGGAAATGTAATGAAGCTTCAATATTGATTTAGTTGAAGTGGTTGCTACTCTCGAGTACTTTATTCATGCTAAACAATTCGATGAAAATGGTCTGGAATTGAAAAAGCATTTAGCTATGCAATGAGCGGTGTGAAATCTACTTGAACTATGCATAGTGCATCTGCAAATCATCATGATCCACAAATCCACATTAATAAACAGCACAATAATTCAGTGACAAACACTATAAACAAATCTGCTTACAATTCCAATAAAGAATGGTTTTATTATTAAAAACGACATGAAGAAGTTACAACGACTCGATGATAAATGAAACAATTTTATTTGTACATTTTACAGTTTACTAACTACGTGCAATCTACAATTCAACCTTAATGCAATTCACATTTCAAAGAAAGAATCACTTTTGTTTTGTAGCATGACACGTAATATCAATATCAGGAGAAAGGAATACGAGAAAATGGAATAATCATAAAACTTCTAATATATTCACATGCATCAGATGAAAAAGTAGCAAAACAAACTAATCAAAAGAGTTGAAGCAACGAGACAAAGCAATAAAAAGCTCATCATCCACGTTTTTTTGGTAATGGCAAAGTTTACCGTGACTGCACGAGTTGAAAAAAGAAAAGTTTTTTGCTTGAAATGATTTCTAAAAATAAGAGGATATTTTAGTATCAGTGTCGTTGATACTAATTTAATTGTGAAGGATGCTGTCGATGCTTTGTAGTTTCGAGTATCGTTTAAATATAACGTGACGGAAGAAATAGCATTCTTTGCTGTAAAATGAGAATCAGGATAATTTAAGGTGATTTAAGGTATAAGATTTTATTTCTCCTTTGCTGGTCGTACATATCAATTGCGATCCATGACTTTCCAAGGACGTCTCTTAAAACTGGCTCTACCACTGGCTTCCGTCTACCAATTATCGATACCAAATGCAGTGCTATCTCTATCGACAGCTTTTCTTCATGTGTTTTTGGCCCTTCCTAACGCTCTCTTGCCATCAACAAAATTGGACTTAAATACCTTATTTAATGGAGCTTAAACAGATCGGATCACAACATGTTCTGTCCATCAGAGCCTGTTCACCATGATCTTCCTCACGATATAAGACTCTATTAATAACTGGAGGTATAAGCTAGCTGTTAAATACCATTAATAGAAACTATCCTCCAAAATGTTGTTAAAAGCTCTCTAAAAGCTCTGTCTATCAAATTTCCATCTCAAAATTTCCATTCCATATTCAAAATTCGAACACAACATTCAAGTGTCTTTCAACATTCAGCTACAATGTCAAACTTTCTCATCCGAATAAAAAACGCATGTGATAAAGTTCGTGCTTATGGTGTCATTAAGCGCCTTCAGGTACTCTGCATTTTGAGCACACCAAAAATGTTTAAGATATATTTTCATAGAATTACATGATTCTGTACATGCTTTGGTCATGATGATGATATTTTAATGATATTTTATGAGAACAAATTTCATCTTCGTTACATCCCAAAGCTCACACGTTTTTCAATTCTATTTATTTGAAGCATAAAGTTGATCCTTTTTTTTTGAAGCATCCAATGCGCGTAAATGGGTCCATGCCGCAACTTCTTTCATACCTATAAAATAAAAATTTCTCGTCGACGAATCGTTAAAACGTGACGCACACAAAAAAGATATATAATGTTCTAAATTTCTATTCCAGACTGTGTACAAATGTTTAACAGTGCGTCATGTGAATTGTGGACAGGAGAATTCTAGGGATGAAATGTTTTTTTTTTTTTTGTGTGATTTTCATAGGATAAGGATAAAAGTAAATAAAATTTAGGTCAAAATAAGTTCTATTTAATAAGAAAAGTGGGAAAATGCTTGAATGATTTTTTTCATCAATCATTACATCTCCACGTTTGTGCTTACAACAGGAATGTAGTTGGGTGACGGAGAGATTGGATAGGTGGATTTTCGGAAAGAGTGAAGCTTGAATGAAAAGTTTTACGATGTATTACGAGTTTAAGAGCAATGCACACTGTGGAGCAGTTGTGTTTTTGACGGAGCAGTTGTCCTGAATCTCGGGATTGATAAGGTATTCACCGCAGACCGCCATATTGAAATCCTTAGTTGTGATATTCACAAATAGCACAAATCAGTTAATTGGTCAAAATTAGCAAAGCTTAGAGCAAATCTGATTTGTTTTCGGATTTAGTAATGATCCAGCACCATGTCTGAGTCACTCCAGACTGGTGCCGGATTCTGAATTGGTTACCTAGTTTGTAATATCCGAGCTTGAGTCCCTATTTTAAAAGCCAATCTGCCAAATTGTCCGCATTCCTAGAATACATCCCTCCAATCCAACACTTTTATGCAATGCAATGTAAGCATTCTCAGGAAAATGGTATAAAAATTTTTTTAGACGCGAATTTACCATAACTGTATTTTATTTTTTATTGAATGCGATTTGTCTCTCATGTATTTCCCTTTTTCTACCATCCACATAAGGAATGTCGAAAGCCACACGAATGAATTTTTGCTGTATTTCACGAATTGCTATGATATTAATCTTTAAGTGGATAGAAAACCTTTTTTTTTACTTCTCCTTTGCCATTGCTCTTTTCCTTCTCATATTTTAAGCCAGCCAGAGAATTTATTTTTACGGTCATAGCTCTTCTCTGCTCCTCTCTTTTGGTCGTGTCATTTCTCTTTATTTATTTTTATAAGCGATAATAATTTTATGCTGTCAGATAATGTCTGACTGATATATACAGCGACAATAGTCATTGTTGTTGGCATCAGCCGAGGAAGAAAAAAAGGTAAAGAATGAGGAAGATTATGTATTCTTGATGAAATTTTATGTTAATTTGAATTAATTTTTATTCATAATAAATTTATGACTGCGGATATCTTGGGAGAAATATTGGTTTAAGAAAGTTCACCAAAGACTAAGGTGCTGTTATTAAATATCTTAAAACTGAGGATTGTTTTTCTTCTTGAGAGCAACGACATTAGGGTTTTTGATATGATAATTTAGCAACATAATGATTTTAAAAATTTAGCTAAAATTTTGATAATTTTAAGGCACTAAACCCGAGCAACACAAATAAAAAAGGCTCCACCATGGAACTTACCATACATCAGTCTTAGAAAAATCTTCGCGGCAAACTATATCGAGCTAGATTTTTATACGACACACCATTATATTAGATTTGTTATTGACTGAAGTAAATAGACTAGACAAGAGGTTAACCTTTATCTTCCCGTGTCAAATAATATGCAAAACGTTCAAACAATATGCCACAAAGTTAAGAGGGTATTCAAGAGTGGAGTTTGATGTCAAAACCTCTTTTTTGTACAGAATTCTTAATTTTGTTTCAATTTTTCGAGACAAAAACCTCAAATACCCTCCAAAGCTCTGGGTGCCGGACAAACACCTGGCTACGTCTCTTTAAACAGCTTCAAATTCTTTCTCTGTTTTTGCAAATTAAAAATTTAATGAAAAGCTTGCTAAAAGCTTAAAACGAGGAAGCTATAACGTAATTAATGAACAAACTTTAACTGCGTAGATAAAATCAAAAATTAAAGCATCATAAAAAATTCAATAACATCTGAAGGTTCACAACTTGTAATAAGATAAAGCAAATATTTTCATTTCATCAAGGCAAAATATCGACATTGGCAATCTAGTAAAACTTCCTAAACTAGATTTCATCAAATTGTGCGTAAGGCGAAGTTTGACAAAGATTCAAAATGTTTGAACACAAACACAAAAAAACTCGTTCAAAGGAAACAAAATCCTCAATCAAACCTTGAAAGCTCTCAACAGAAAAAAAGCCAATCTAAATATTTGGTTTGTTAATAGAGAAAAAGGAACGATAAGAACAAATTTTTTAGTGTACGTACAGCGAATGGATGGAATGAAAATGAACGGATGTTTCAGCTAATTGTGAATTAAGCTTCAATTAAATTATTTTTAATCTCGTACAAATTAGCACCAAAATTTCTACACGCAATCAAGCACAAAGCTCCAAATTCAATTTTCATTTATGATTCACTCTAAATATTCAATGATAAAAATTGATTTGAATAACTAACGTCGATGGAAATATTTATTTGATGAAACGAGGCACAAAAATTTAATTTAAAAGGGAAAAAGCAGACTCATTTGCATACTCGATGCTTAAAAATTGTTTTTTTGGACGAGATTATAATTACGGCACAAAAAATTTAAATATCAATTTTCATGAATTTAATATTTCGCAATTAACTTTATACTAGCTTTATATTATCAAAGCTTGCAGCACTTCATCAACAGTTAAGAGGGTAAAAATATCACGAAAAATGCCTTTAATTAATAACATTTTTTTTGGCATTCATCTACAAAATTGAAATATGAATACAGGAAAAATATAGAGTGCTTGAGGTCATCCTGCACTATGCATTAATAAAATGTATTATTTTTGCAAATTATTATTATTATTTGCATATCGGAAAAAATTAATTTTCGTGATCAATGAGACGGAAAGAATTATTATCTTTTATGCCAACCACTGCGGATAATTTTAATGTGGAACTGTTTATGCTGTCGTATCTACAGATGAGAATGTTATGAATTTTTTTTTTTGAATATTTTAATATATTTTATTGAATATGCGACTAGTTTTATCAATGTATTCAAAAAAAACCTGAATAGCACAAGTTGGTTCATTAATTTACAATTTTGATATCAGTGAATCTGGCATGCTTCTGGACAGAGGTTTAGTCAGAAATTTTTAAAGAAGGGTGCTCATGAATTTCAATTCAAAATTTATTTAGGATTTTAGGGAATAATTGATATTGAGCCCGAACATCCCTTTCTTTTGGCTAAGCCCTGGTTCTGGATTCAAAATGAATCCGACAAATCAGAGTTTGCGACTCGATTTTTGATCTATTTATGCTATTCATCTGAACAAACATGAAATATGCTCCTGAATATGCTCAAAATATAGAGAATGTTCAATTATACTGATTGGGCATGTTTATGGGCACGTCTATTTAGGTGATCATGCTCAAAGTCTGATAGTCTGTAAGAGTCCGTATCTAGAACACCCCAAAAAATGTTCGGTGGATATAAACAGGAGTGTTTCAGGATTCGAGCCCATTCTTCCAATTGATTGTTTTTAATGACTTTTGTGTGTATCCTAATAATTCAATCTACAGAGTTGCCCAGATTATCAATGATATTTCACATGAATATCCTTTCCAAAATTGTTAAAGCATTAAATAAATTTTAAAATTATGCAAATGCATCAAGTTGATATTAATCTCCGCTGAAAATATAAATATTTTTATCATGTTCGCAAAGCTGATGCTTTATTTAGATTAGTCAGACATGAAAATGCAATAATATAACTTTTTTATCAACAAAAAATAATCAAATATAAAATGTCGAGTAATTTTTATGCAAATCCAACTTCCTTATTTTCCCTGAATAATGATGTTCAATTATGTTCATTTTAAATTCTCTACACATCTTCCGGCATTTTCTTGAATTTTCTCCTTTCAACATGAATTATATAACAGATAAAATCAAATCAAATATATTGCATAATTTATTTTTCTTTTCATTTTACTCGTTTCTCACTTACTTACTTTTAACTTTTATATGGATCTTCATGTATATTGATGAGGGAGTATTGAAATATCAAAGAAAAAAAATTCTCATCAATAAAAATGAATTTAAATATTTCATCGACTCAATGAATGAGTTGGTAAAATCAACATTATCAATAAAAGAGTGCTTTAAGCTGTACAAGTTATAATAATGATAGTTCAGCGATAGAATTTAATGGTAAAGAGCGCATTTTGGAAACTGAAGTTCTAATGATTCTGTAGAACTTTTTAAAACGTTCATGAAGTTTAAAAAGCAATCCGACAGATTTTAATCCATTTTTAATTATGGCAATAATATATAAATTGATATTTTGGCTACGTCGTGTTGTTCAGTCATTAAATAATTCCATTTTCTACGCAAAAAATTTCAAAAACGAGCTAAGTATTTTCGTTTTAAATTTTTTGAATCTGACGAGATTCGAACCCAAGAAATGTGAATGAAAAAAAAATGTACTTTTTGTATTCTCAAACGTTCTGAGACTCACCCACACAGGCGTTCTCCGTTTACAAAAAGCACAAAATGTATTCGGCAGAAATTAAATTTAAGTTGCTGATTGCGAAATTTTTTTTTAATTTTTGTTTCCTGCGCTTTACGCAGTGTAACACAATTTTTCATGAAGGTAGAACATGTGTAGAATGATTTCATGTATAATTTTGCATCAAAGAAAAAAAAATTTAATGGAAATTGCTCCTGGAAAAAGTGAAAAATAGGCAAAAAATGGTGATTTTGTATGGAAAAAAAAATTTTCTTTTTACTTTTTTTGGATTTGACGGGATTCGAACCCAAGAAAAATGAATGAAAAAAAATGTACTTTTTGTATTCTCAAACGTTCTGAGACTCACCAACACAGGCGTTCTCCGTTTACAAAAAGCACAAAATGTATTCGGCAGAAATTAAATTTAAGTTGCTAATTGCGAAATTTTTTTTTAATTTTTGTTTCCTGCGCTTTACGCAGTGTAACACAATTTTTCATGAAGGTAGAACATGTGTAGAATGATTTCATGTATAATCTTGCATCAAAGAAAAAAAAATTTAATGGAAATTGCTCCTGGAAAAAGTGAAAAATAGGCAAAAAATGGTGATTTTGTGTGAAAAAAAATATTTTCTTTTTACTTTTTTTGGATTTGACGGGATTCGAACCCAAGAAAAATGAAGGAAAAAAAATGTACTTTTTGTATTCTCAAACGTTCTGAGACTCACCAACACAGGCGTTCTCCGTTTACAAAAAGCACAAAATGTATTCGGCAGAAATTAAATTTAAGTTGCTAATTGCGAAATTTTTTTTTAATTTTTGTTTCCTGCGCTTTACGCAGTGTAACACAATTTTTCATGAAGGTAGAACATGTGTAGAATGATTTCATGTATAATTTTGCATCAAAGAAAAAAAAATTTAATGGAAATTGCTCCTGGAAAAAGTGAAAAATAAACAAAAAATGGTGATTTTGTATGGAAAAAAAATTTTCATTTTTACTTTTTTTGGATTTGACGGGATTCGAACCCAAGAAAAATGAATGTAAAAAAATGTACTTTTTGTATTCTCAAACGTTCTGAGACTCACCAACACAGGCGTTCTCCGTTTACAAAAAGCACAAAATGTATTCGGCAGAAATTAAATTTAAGTTGCTAATTGCGAAATTTTTTTTTAATTTTTGTTTCCTGCGCTTTACGAAGTGTAACACAATTTTTCATGAAGGTAGAACATGTGTAGAATGATTTCATGTATAATTTTGCATCAAAGAAAAAAAAATTTAATGGAAATTGCTCCTGGAAAAAGTGAAAAATAGGCAAAAAATGGTGATTTTGTATGGAAAAAAAAATTTTCTTTTTACTTTTTTTGGATTTGACGGGATTCGAACCCAAGAAAAATGAATGAAAAAAAATGTACTTTTTGTATTCTCAAACGTTCTGAGACTCACCAACACAGGCGTTCTCCGTTTACAAAAAGCACAAAATGTATTCGGCAGAAATTAAATTTAAGTTGCTAATTGCGAAATTTTTTTTTAATTTTTGTTTCCTGCGCTTTACGCAGTGTAACACAATTTTTCATGAAGGTAGAACATGTGTAGAATGATTTCATGTATAATCTTGCATCAAAGAAAAAAAAATTTAATGGAAATTGCTCCTGGAAAAAGTGAAAAATAGGCAAAAAATGGTGATTTTGTATGGAAAAAAAATTTTTCTTTTTACTTTTTTTGGATTTGACGGGATTCGAACCCAAGAAAAATGAAGGAAAAAAAATGTACTTTTTGTATTCTCAAACGTTCTGAGACTCACCAACACAGGCGTTCTCCGTTTACAAAAAGCACAAAATGTATTCGGCAGAAATTAAATTTAAGTTGCTAATTGCGAAATTTTTTTTTAATTTTTGTTTCCTGCGCTTTACGCAGTGTAACACAATTTTTCATGAAGGTAGAACATGTGTAGAATGATTTCATGTATAATTTTGCATCAAAGAAAAAAAAATTTAATGGAAATTGCTCCTGGAAAAAGTGAAAAATAGGCAAAAAATGGTGATTTTGTGTGAAAAAAAAAATTTTTCTTTTTACTTTTTTTGGATTTGACGGGATTCGAACCCAAGAAAAATGAATGAAAAAAAATGTACTTTTTGTATTCTCAAACGTTCTGAGACTCACCAACACAGGCGTTCTCCGTTTACAAAAAGCACAAAATGTATTCGGCAGAAATTAAATTTAAGTTGCTAATTGCGAAATTTTTTTTTAATTTTTGTTTCCTGCGCATTACGCAGTGTAACACAATTTTTCATGAAGGTAGAACATGTGTAGAATGATTTCATGTATAATTTTGCATCAAAGAAAAAAAAATTTAATGGAAATTGCTCCTGGAAAAAGTGAAAAATAGGCAAAAAATGGTGATTTTGTATGGAAAAAAAATTTTTCTTTTTACTTTTTTTGGATTTGACGGGATTCGAACCCAAGAAAAATGAATGAAAAAAAATGTACTTTTAGTATTCTCAAACGTTCTGAGACTCACCCACACATGCGTTCTCCGTTTACAAAAAGCACAAAATGTATTCGGCAGAAATTAAATTTAAGTTGCTAATTGCGAAATTTTTTTTTTAATTTTTGTTTCCTACGCATTACGCAGTGTAACACAATTTTTCATGAAGGTAGAACATGTGTAGAATGATTTCATGTATAATTTTGCATCAAAGAGAAAAAAATTTAATGGAAATTGCTCCTGGAAAAAGTAAAAAACCTTTGCGTTCTCCGTTGCGAAATTTTTTTTTAATTATTGTTTCCTGCGCATTACGCAGTGTAACACAATTTTTCTTGAATGTAGAATATATGTAGAATGATTTGTGAATGATAATTGTGCATTAAAAAAAGAAAATTTTAATGGCATTTTTGTCCCAGTGATCAGTAATTGATTAATAGGTCACTTTCGGACCTAAAAACCAAGATCCAGTAAGATCTAGGTCCCTTCCAGTCCTAAAACACAAGACCCAGTAGGTTCATAGTCACTATGGAAAAAACGGTGTTCATTGATTAAAACAAAGTGCTTGAATAAGCTACCTTTTTGAAAAAAAATTTCAAAAATGCGCTAAAAAGAGAATGAACGAGAAAAAATGAAGTAAAAAAAAATCCAATCGATTGATAAATATATTTTTTTAAACTATCACTCAGTAAATAGACTTTCTGCCAATCCAATGTAAATAGAGTGAAAGTTTCCATCACTCAAAGCGACTTGAACATTTCTCTACATACGATGCAAATCTAACTAACTGAAGATTTATACATTTTTTTCCATCTCTTCTCTTTCTCTTCACATCAGAGTAAAATTGTGATTACTGCATTTTATGTAAATTGCATCAGTTTCAACTTGAGAGGTTACGAAAACATTTTCACAATTTTTGTAATTCTTTTCAATCCTGCCTTTTTTCGAGTTGAATAAAATAAAAAAAAAACATCATGTAAATGCTCAAAGCTAAATTTTTATTTTCCATTCACACACATTTACATTTTTTTTCTTCTCTCTGTGATGTTCATTAAATTTCATTTCAGCAACAGTTCAGACGTTTTTGTATCATATGATGTGGTTCTTTTGTTGTTGAATCAGTGAATGAGAAAAAAAAAAACTTTGAAAAATTTCTGTGGATATATCTAAGTAAAAAGAGAGCAACATGAAATGAGTCTGTGTATCAGGAGCATCAGCAGCAATAAGCCTCCCTTAATCAGCTACGTGATTGTGTTCAAGAATAGCAGTTTTATATGCAGTATGCACGAATCTCATTACAGACAAATATGAAACAGAAGCAATTTTTTGTCGTATGCATCATGTAGACACAAAAAAAAATTATTTTTTGTGACAAAATTGCAATATTTAGGAAAAAGTTTTGGAGATAAGGAAGTGAAGAAGAACCATTTTGACATGATGCAAAAATTATGTTGTGGTGTGACATCATGTATTTCTGTAAAAATTATTCAATTATTCAATGCAGTCGTCTATGTTTTTTGGTGTTTCACAGTTGCTATAATTTTGAGGTCTGGGTCTGATTTCTCTTGCTGATATCACTTACTGTGTTACGAGTTATACCTTTAGCATATAGACCACATTGGAACCGTAATTCACTACTAAAATTAAGTTCAGAATATTTCCAAGAACATCAAAGCTTCTGTTGTTAATACCTAAATGTTTAGTGATGAAGAAATTTATGAGTGTAATTAACAATAATTAACTCATTGCCAATAAATAGTTGTGTAAATATTTTGGCAAAATTTGTTTTAATTACATTTTACAATTGAATTTATGGTAGGTGCTATTATTAAATTAATTGTATTTGCTGATAATTTACTGATTCGAGTGACACAAATGAAGAATACTCCAACACGGCTGCTTTTAAGGACGAGTCAAAGTTCTGTTATTAGCACCAAATGGAAGCCTCTGACTTGTAGCATTCTTCATGTGTGTTGTCCAGGTTTTATAATACATTTTTCACGTGAACATGCAATGCTTCTATGATTCTGAGACTTTCTGGGTAATCGCAGTCTCATTCTCGGTCTGGGGAATTTGTCGAGACCGAGACTTCGGGAAGCCCTAAATATTTTGTATTGACAAAAAAAAATGGGACAATATTATTGCAAAATTATCACTTTTGATATTGTAAGGTGCGCATTTTTTTATTGCAACCGACACCCATGCACAAACAATTTTCTTTATAGAGGACAGTAAAATTTAAAGGCACATTAAAACCAAATTGATTGATTATTTGTTGTTCCTGGTGCATAGCCAGGGGAGTATGTGTCTCAATTCTCGACTCATTTTATTTGTAGATTACCAAGGAGTCAGATACAACATGATATTTATAGGGATTGTTGGCAATTTTAAAGATACTGTCATTTGAATCTCTCACATCACTGCTCTATAAATTGAATTGAATTGGTGACGGATGTGATTTTCTGAAATATCAGTTCCATCATCATTTTAGAACTAAATATAGGTCAGTTATCACCTAAACAAACCTATTAATCATTACCATCACCATAAATACCACCATACCTTAAATATGCGTCAAAAATTGTCATCATAAAATAGTCATATGTACATTCATACTTCATCCAATATTTATGACGAAATCATCTATTTTTCCTGTTTGTAAACAAAATTATAATTCCATAACAATAGAAACGTAAGTGGAATCGCAATAAAATACTTTTGTGACCCTTATCAAATCTTTTTCTATCTCTATTTATGGATTACTCATCATAATCCCTAACAGACAATGATCATGATCACTAGTTTGTGATTGCAATCACATTACAATCACAAAGTGTTTTTTCATGATCACAGCTTGTGATCACAATCATTATCGTATCTGATCGTGATCGCTCTGAAAAAATTTCATCATCACCGTATCATAATCACTGAACATAGTCACTGAGCGTAATCAGAAGTCATCTGAGTACGATCACTCCAAAAATATCTGAGCATGTTCACTGATCGCGATCAATGAGCGCAATCAGATGTGACCTTATCATAATCACTACTGGAAATTTTTATTTTCAAATTATCATAATCACTGATTGTAATCAATGATCGTGATATTTGATCATGTTCACTGATTGTAATTAGTGAGCGTAATCAGAGCATAATCACTTGCAAAACTTTTCGAAATTTTTCAAAATCATATGACCATGTTCACTGATTGTAATCAATGAACATAATCAAATGTGTTCTGAGCATGATCACTTCCATCAGGGGGAAGATTACTTGGCCTTACTGGATCTTGTTATTTAATCGGGAAAGTAACTTTTACCTTACTGGATCTTGATTTTAGTTCGTGGAAGTGAATTTGACATTACTGGATCTTGGTTTTAGATCGTAAAGGTGACTTTGACCTTACTGGATCTTGGTGTTTGATCGTAAAAGCTACTTAGATTCTACTGGATCTTGGTTTTAGTTCGTGGAAGTAATTTTGACCTCACTGGATCTTGTTATTTAATCGTTAAAGTGATTTTGACCTTACAGGATCTTGATTTTAGTTCGTGGAAATGACTTTGATCTTACTGAATCTGGAGTTTTGTTTGTAAAAATGATTTTGTCCTGACTGGATCTTGTTTTTAGTTCGTTTAAGTGACTAAAAAAAGATCCAGAAAGTCCAAAGTCATGTCCACGAACTAAAAACAAGATTCAGTAAGGTAAAAAATAATTTCCCGATCAAGTAACAAGATCCAGTAAGGTCATGCAAGATCCAGAAAGACATTAAAGCAAGATCCAGAAAGATTTGAGTCATTTTCAAGGAACTATCATAAAAAAAAACTTGAAAAAATGTGAATTTTTGCAAAGATATTCGCAAGATTTTCATTAGGATGAAAAACGATTGAAAATACATTTTTGATATCGATTTTCCTATGCTTGTAAGAAAACCCTTCAAAAATTTATTTTCTGCCTTAATTTTCTGAAGTTAAAAAGAAAACCTTATAAAATGTAAGGTTTTGCATAATTTTTCTCAAATTAGGATGAAAAACCTTAATAAATCCAATTTTCAGTATATTTTCCTTTATTTGACTAAATAATGGTTTTAAGGAATCACTAATTTTAATTTGTATACATACGTATGCATAACTATGCTTGCACATGTAAGCACATATTTCTCGAACCCTACTTTTTTCATAATCACATGATTATGTTCACTGATCATGATCAGTGAGTATAAAAAGTAAAAAAGTTAATTAAGTTAACTGATAAAACCCGAATGGTATCCGAAGTGATAAAGAATCATTACTTCTGGAAATTTGCATCATCAAAAAATATAATAATTTAAATATGTCTTTTGCCATATTTTTATTATTATATATTTACAGATGGTGGCTTCAAGGAAAAACGTGAGATCTCGAAAGTTAAGCAACGCAGCAAAAAGATGGGTGACCGAAAAAAAAATTCTAAGTTTAAAATTTTCAGAAAAAAAAAATTAATAATTTCTACTAACACACATAGAAAAAAATACTTAAAAAAATTCATCTAACACCAAAAAAAATTGGTTAACTTAATTAATTTTTTTGTTTTTTCATGATCACTAACCCGAAGTGATCATGATCACTGATCACGCTCAGTGATTGCAATCACTGATCATGATCATTATTGCGTCTGATTACGATCAGTGACTATGAAAGTGAAAAAATTGCATGCAAGTTTGCACTTGCATACAAGTTATGATCATAATCAGACGCAATAATGATCATGATCAGTGATCATAATCACAAAAGCGCGATCGCGTCGGTACCGTACCGTCATCAAATAATGTATGGAGTGATGATGAAAATTTATCGTGATCAAAACTCAGTTTCATCATCACAAATATCGCATCTGATCATGCTCATTGCCTGTTAGGGAATATATCAATGATTATTGAAACATCAAATATTACCGAAAATACCTATTCTCACACAAAATCATTGTAATCTAGTTTTGTACACTTCATTGTGTTATCGAGATTACGATTGACAATTTCACTAATAAAACTAATAATCGATAGATAAGATTAATTGGCGTTCAAAATAAAAGTAAAACAATGAATTATTTACCATCTGGCCACAGTGCAAATTGAGAAATCAAATCGAAATGTCGACAGTACAAAACGTGTGCCTTATTGTGGTTTTAATATTTATTACTTCCGTTGCTAGTAAATTAGCCACCAAACAGCATGAATTATTAAGTCAACGAACCAAAAGAAGTGATCAATCATTAAATTACAGGCTACCAAATAACTCACTTCCAATGAGCTATGATCTATGGATTATGACGAATATCCATAAAAGTGATTTAAAATTCAATGGACGTGTAAAAATTCGGATCAAAATTATCGAGGAAAGTGAGACAATAACAATACATTCACGTGACATCATCATCGATAAGGTGGATTTATACGATAAGACGGAGAATTTAAGTAAATCCAGTTTAGAATTTGAGAGTTCAAAGAACCAAGACTTTCTTATTATCGTCTTGCCATCACTCCTGAACGTCAATGATGAAATTATGCTGGATATATACTATAATGGTAATATGACTAACAATGAGATGAGTGGATTGTATGCGACATCGTATCAAAATGAAGCAAAAGAGAAGATTTGGTTAGCATCGACCTATTTTTTTCCAATCAGTGCCCGTAAAGCATTTCCGTGCTATGATGAGCCGCAAATTAGAGTGCCAATCCAATTAAATATTCAGCATGACAAGTCTTATCATACATTATCAAATATGCAAATGTCAAAAATTGAAGCACTACCTGGAACTAGCTACGTCACAACGACATTTGTCGAGACTCCACCAATACCAACACACTTATTGTCTTTTGTTGTCTCAGATCTCGATTTTATCAGCAATAAAAATGAACAATTTGAACAAAACATTTATGGAGAACCTTTTAAAATTCGCAACGGAACCGCCAAGTTTGCACTTAAAACAGTCGATGAAGTGCTGAATAAATTCATTGAAGTACTTCCGATTTCACTTGGAATAACTAAACTCGATCACGTAGTTATTCCGATTTTTAACGGTGTATTGGAGCACTATGGATTGATAACTTATGAGGAAAGTTCCTTACTATTAGACGAGTGTCAATTTGCCGAAGAAGTTTTAGAATATTTTAAACCGCAAATTATTGGCACAATCACACATTGCATAGCACATCAATATTTCGGAAGTATTGTCTCGAATGATTGGTGGCAATATTTGTGGGTAAATGAAGGAATTACGATATTTTTTCAATACCACATCTCAAATCTACTATATCCGGAATATGATTACATGGGTTTGTTTCAAGATTTAATTGTTCAGCCACTATTTGGTTTTGATATTGGACGTACAGATACAATAAATGACTATGTAGAATCACCAACAGAAATTCAGCAAAAACTCATTTCATTTATTGTAGAAAAGTCAGCTGTTATTATTCGAATGTTTTACGAGGCACTATCACCATCAACATTTACAAAAGGACTTACTGTCTTCTTAAATGAAATGAGATATAAAGCTGCAAATTCTCTTGATCTCCACAAAGCCCTACAGAAAGCATTTGATGATGATAATCCAGATAATAATTTAAATATTAGCAAGCTCATGTCATCGTGGGAAGAGCAGCCGGGATATCCAGTCATAAGCGTTAAAAAATCTGGAAATGATGTCATTTTAACACAAAAGCGCTTTCCAGATGAGAAAATCAGTGACTTTTATGCGATTCCACTTACATTTGCGACAAAAACAAATTCAAATTTTAGTGAAAAGACAGCAAAAGTGTGGATGACATCGGAAGTAATAAAAATTAATGAAATCTTAACAACTACGGATGAATGGATAATATTTAATATTCAACTAGTGGGATATTATCGTGTTGATTACAGTCGGGAGCTGTGGGATGTCATTATAAAAGGCTATACGACAAACTATGAAATTATTCATCATGTGAATCGTAGAGCCTTGCACGAAGAATTGTATCTTGGATGGAAAGTCTTAAATACAAAGACGGCAAGTGACTGCTTGGAATTCATGAGTGTATTAGAATATGAAACGTCTGGCATTATTTGGATGACTGCATCGTATTATCTTCAACAACTTCATAACTTTCTGTTATTTAGCGATGTCTATGAGAATTTTCAGTCTAAAATGCATAAAATTCTTCTGCCTCATATGAAGGTATTAAAGGCATCAAAAGATGTTGACAAGGAATTTCCTATTGAGATTAGAAAGTGGAGCATTGTGAGTCAACATCCTGAATTTTTGGAGCAACAATTGCAACAGCTTCTTATATACATGCAAACAAATGCCACAAGAGACAAGCCAGACTTGTGCAGTGCCTTAACTATTGCCAATGAGACAATTTACAGACACTTTATCAATAAAGTTATTAACTTTGAAATGTTTCTTGACATGGAAGTAGTTGGACTTGGTTGTTCCTTCAATCGAACTCTACTTGAAGAAATGTTTAACACATTTTTGAATCCAAATAATGGAGTTGGTTCCTATTTTGTGACAAATGTGATTGAAGTTGCAATTGGAAATAGTGTTGTTGGATTAGAGACTGTTATGGACTTGATTAGTGATAAGTGGTGGTTAATCAGTCAATTGTAAGTATTGTCAAGTGATTTATGATTTTTAGGGTGCGGATTTTGTTTGTACTAAACAAAGCACTTGAACGGGCATACTAACCTTATTAATTTTACTATCCAAACTTTTCTAGAGAACCAGAATACATTACTAATGTAGTCTCAAAGACCCACGTGTTAATCAACTCACCGAAACATCTCGAAAAGTTCAAATCACTCACAGATAAATTAATTCAAAATCTAGCTATATCACCTGAACTAATTGCATCCCAGCTGAAGACCATCGAAGAAAAACTTGAGGATGATGAGTGGAAGAACATCAAAGAGTGGTTCGGTGCCGAGGAAGAGCAAACATCATCATCATCAACAATTACATCAACATCCCAAACAGAAGATACAACATTGGATGCCGTTTCACTATCTACCTCAATTAGAATAATTGCAATTTGCATTTCATTATGCTTCCTCTTGAAACAGAAATTCACTTAGAGCAATGGAGCTAATTTAATCATGGAAAATAAAATAATATAAAAAATGCAATTCACTTTATGAATTAATTTAATTTAATGAATTTAAATTAAGAAATAAAACAAAAAAAAAATACTTCCTTTATTGATTTTTCTCATCCGCTGTACTCGTTTTAAATTTTTTTTTATCCCACATATATGTGAGCAATTTGCAGCCAATCGTGGAGTGCAGTGTGAAATATTTCTTTTAAAAATATATGCGCATCAAATAGACATTTGAAATTGATGGGGTTTAGGGGTTCTTAATGCGGTGGTTTGTTGAAGAATTGACGAGATGACCCGAATTGACCAGAGTTGGTTAATAAATCCAAAATCCAAAATTGTTCTGTGAAACAATAATGAAGGGACCTTGATAAAAGAGTTTCAAAGGGAAGCCACAAAGGACAATACGTTGTCTTGAATCCTTCAGAGCAGCATATCAGTTCAAATTGGCATTCTGCCAAGAACTTCAAACAACCTCAATAGCATAGTAGTAAGAGCATACAACCGGAAATTGTAGGATGAAGGTTCAATTCATATTCGAAACAACTTGTTAGGGAAATGCTATAAAGTCTCAATAATTAAGTTATTAAGTATCAAAATTGTTTACCTTAAGTTGCTTTCTTTGTACTTGTTAATTTCGGAAATGATCAGCTGTAAGCCTTACCACCCCTAGTCTTACCATCCCTGATTGTGGAGCTGCCATCTTTCTGATAAGGTGCTTTTGATAAGCTTTTACTCTATCCTTTAATGGCCTTATCTCGACACATAGCTCGGTCGCCAGTGTTGTGTTTAGCGATATCAGGGAACGAGTAGGTATACATTTGGCATTTGGTCAGCTTCGGAGTAAGACTTCAACTTCCCCAATTCCTCAAAAAATTCTCTTTGAAGGTCTCCATTCTCAGAAATTTGTATCCACAATTACTTCATTCAAGCACAACATCACCACTACCCAATCAATCCGTTTCAATTCAGTTCACAGAGATAAACATTCAATTCCATTCAATCATCCCAATAGACCTTTAAACCCCTAAAATTGTTTTTTCACAATATCCATAAAATTTATGTCTTCAGACAGACATACGAAAAGGAATATAAAATAGAAATCTAGAGACCGTTTAACGCTGTTTTCAACATTGTAGCATTTATTTTTCTGCAATCTGTTGTTGCATTTCTATAAACATTTGAATAGATTTCAATATCGTATGCTTTGCGTATGTATGAATAAGCAATAAAAAAGAAGGATTGAGCGACCCTCTGAACAATTTTTTTTGTCTGTGCTGTTTCCTTTTTATAGAAATGAATTAGACTATAAATTTATTTTTTCAATGAATTGCTGTTTGGTCATTCATTTTTGCATGTAGGCACATAGAGAAAATTTATTGTACTTTATTATTGAAACTTTATGCTCAAGTATGAAGCATAAAATTTAGTCGCATTTCTATAGATTTTTTAAAAATAGAAATATGAATTTGATATCCAAATTGTGGATTGCTTTGTTTATGGATTTGCAGAGAGTCCATCTAATATTCATTATGTCATGAATATTCGCATATTAAGTGCTAATGTTGTCCTAATCATTTTACGCCTCGATGTCGACAGAAATGCTGCGTAAATGAATTCTACGAAATAGAGTACGAAATTATAGAGTTGAATTTCTATTAATTGATGATGCAGAATAGACATTTACATACAAACGAAGCGAGCTTAATTTTTTAGATAGGAAAATTTTCATAGTCTATAAAGGAAATCGAGTGGAAAATGGAAACAAATTTTTTGGTGCTGGAGAATTGTTTTTCCTATTTTGGGTTTATTTCGTTTCTGTTGAATAATTTTGTTAGGAAAAATTCTTGGAAAATATTCTTTGAATGCCATGGATATGACGATGAGTTTTGATTTTTAAAACTGGAAATAGAAATTAAAAGACTTAAATTCATTTGAAATTCGAACAAAGGAATAGATTGAAATAGATTTAAAAATGTTGTTACTATCTTCTTAGAATGTCTTAAATTGGCTCTTAAATGAAGTTTTTTGAATTTACTTCAAATCAAAGTTCTTCAAAATATAACAATATACCAAATTGTAACAACTCTTCCTGCTATCCCTATCATTTGGAAGTATTCACTTCTTCACAAACTATCAACTAACTTTTAACAACAATCCTGTAATCAGAAAGCAACATATAATTTTGTAAACCCTTTTATCAATGTTAAAGTTTCTATTCAGCACATAAAATTACATTGACGACAAAAAAGAAGCTTTCAAATATCATTCAAGAGTCATTAGATATCCGGCAAGCTACCAAAATTGTTCATAGTTTCAAAACTTGTTAAATAATAAACAACAATTTCCTTGATTTTCCTCTTCCTTTTTTCGTTTATACAAAATATTGTCAACAAGCTCGATAATTTTTGTATCAATTTACCATAACTGCTGTACAATGTTTCCATGCTCAATTTCACTTCACAACTTTTTTTTTTTTAAAAAAGATACTTTTTTGTTGATTCACTGTTTTCGTCAATGCAAAACAGGAAAATGGATAAAAAAAGAAAAATCAGGAATATTTTCAAACAATTCGAAGCTTTTCTGTGCTGTTCACTTTATCGCTTGCATAATGAATATCAATAAGCGTTATCTTGAATAAAATCCAATAACTGACAAAGTTTTGTGGTCATTGTACCTTTGTCATGATACACATTGAATGATTTTTCACACTAGAACTGATTGAATTGAAAATGAAGAGAAAAAGTTGGAAAATAGTTTCATTCTTATAAAAGAAAGAGAAAATGGGTTGACTTGAAGAATGGAAGAAATATGAATTCATGAATTCACACATTTAAGCTTTTTAAGTGGCTAGGTTCATAGTTTAACATTTTTTGATACAAAATGACGACCCACTGCCTTACCTGGTGGTGCCTCCTTCATAAATAATAACCAAAACCGTTTCAGAATAGCGCAAATCGGGTAATCAATCAAAAATCCGGTCTCATAGCGACGTGGCTTTGAATTTGACACCATTCCAGAGTCACATAGGCCTGGAACCGGATTTTAGATCGATTAGTAGACTTGTACTATTCGGGATTAAAAGACAGTTAACAATTGTCTGAAAAACAATTAGCAAATTGATTACTGAGACCAAATTGTGTGGAATAAACACAATCATAAACTTCATGAAATCCTCCTTAAACTCAAACTAACTATTAAAGTTTGAAAAGAATAAAATCCTTTATTTTTAACTAAGCAAAGTGCCAATAAACGAACATAAATTATTACTATATCAGACTTAATGACAACATCGTCCATAACATTTTATTGGATTGTCTGTTAATATATTTTTATTTCATTTGGCAATCGATGGCTCTTTTCAATTTTAATTGGATTGAATAAAAGTTCTGCAAAAACTTTTCTTTCATTCCAAAATGAGTTTTTAATCATTTCCTTCTCCTTTCAAATTTCTGAAATTATAATGAAACTATTAAAAATCAATAATTTATAACTTTCTTAAGTATTTGTCAAAATTTTATGGTTGGGATGGAATAAATTGAATAAAATTGGACCTGTTTTCATTCCAACTTCATCCATTTCATCATGTCCTAACTGTTTTAATTTACAACTGCTTCAATGACCTTCATTTGACTTAAAATACTGGACTGTATTGATTTAGGAGGAATCTACAACTTTAGTCTTTATCTACATTTATAGTCAATATCTACAACTATAATCAGAGATAGAAGCTTATTGAAAATCTATTTAAAATTTAATGAATTTTTAAAATGTGAATTTACTCAGTAATTGAAATGGAAATTCCGGGGATTCCTCAAATTCCGAAAATTTCTTTATTCTGTAACACAATATGTAAGTAAAAGGCACAAAAGACGTTTCTTATTGCAACAATTTTGATTGAAACTATTAAGATCCCGAGTGACACAAATGAAATGAGGATTCCATCATAAAGGCCACTTCCATTTAGTGCTGACATAAGAGCTTTATCAAAAACTTAAGTAGTAGACTCGGATATTATATGAAAAAGGCGATTCAACTCGATAAGACTCCATATAAATATCAAGTCAACTTCAAATTCTGTTTAAAAGCTCAGTGTTGAAGTCTTCTCCATTTGTGTCACTCGGAGATGTCTCATGCCATAAAAGAGTCAACTATCAGCCTTTACTTAACATAAGTTTTCCAAAAAGGTATCAATTTGATATATTTATTGTTAAAGAAAATTCTGAGAAGGATGTATCACCATTTGTAGCCCATCCATTCTGTTTTTACAAGACCGAACTTAATTACGCTCATATAATCAAATAAGTTAGTTTTTAATCATGTCATTCGTTCTTTTTTTCATGTCCAAGAATATTCTTGTTTATTTTTACAGTCTAACAAACTCTAAAGCAAATTAATTTCATTTAAATATTCTAACAAAGTTTTATTGCATAATAAATTCATACACAGCAACATTCACAAGAGAGTATTGTGACAAATATTTATTTAAATGATTAATGTGAACGTTCTGTATGCATATATTTATTTTTATAAAATTGTAGTATACATTCGAGTTCGACCTAGTAGGTCAATTAAGTTGTTTATAAATATACAAATCAAGAGCTCTCACATCTATCAATATTGTTATTACAGCTTTAATAACAACTTTAATATGTATTTGATGCAAGGTGTGGGAACTTTTGGATTTGTTGCTTGTTGCAGGGCATCAATAATAACTGTGTCACATGAGCATATCCGATAAGCACACCGTGTTTGGTATGGTACGGATAAGTTGCAGTATTGACGGTTAGACGTAATGTTGCCCTGACGGCACCACGACGCCTGATTTCGACCGATTTTTATGGGGTTCGCTGCATTGTCCCGCTCGTGTTTGCAAAAAGAAATCGGCTTAAGTGAGCATTGTGAACCGGTTCCTCCTGCTTTGACCTCCAAAGATCCACTTCCGTGAATACGTCCCATAACGTACTCTCCTAACTACGCATCTCGAACCACAAAATTTTAATTTAAATTATTTAAAATAGCCACACCTTGATATTCTCAATTCAAGCGTAATTAATGGATGTGCACATTTTCATTTTACTAATGCATTCATATGCACAGACAGTTTGATAGTAAAGCGCCATTAGAATGGAAGTTATACGATTGATTATAGTATTTAGTCTCACACCAGCTCTCACCTCAGGCTTTATAATAACAAATTTGATTGATTACACCGATTTTAAAGAAGATTGCATCGTCCATTATCTATCGAGGGATCATCCGAACCACAACCTTAATATTACTTCCTTCGGCATTGTCGGTGAGGACAATAATCATGATGAGTTTTGTGATAATGAGATTGGGACTTTTAAGAATTCATTTTACAATACATTAGAGGAAAATTTGATGAAAAATCATTGGAATGAAAGTCAAGACGTATTGGAATGTACAATAAATCAATTGAGAGCTTATAATGTCAGTGAAGTATTTCTAAAAGCAATCGCTTACAATTATTATCCAACAAAATTTGTCACATTCAATAGCATGATGGAATCATGTAAAGGAATTATAAATTTCAACAATAATGTCATTACAACTGTATGCGATGAGCGTGTATTGGCTGTAATTTTAACAGACGGTAATAAATCTATAAACGAATTACAATCGTGCCTGAATGACTTATTCAGAGAATTGGAACTAAGTAAAATTGTGTTAAATGATGAATTTGATAATAGTCCTTATAGCATTCATGTAAGAAGCTTTGGAATGCATACAACAACATTCGTACAGCTATTGACAAATATTGCTATCAACTTATGTTCAACGATTGAAAATATTGACAAAATCTTCGATTCAGCACAATTGAATGCCATTGAGAATCTTTTCAATATCAAATCGGAATTATTTGTTGAAAAATTTCATGAGATTGCCATAATTGATCTTTTTGGCTTCTCAAGACCATCAAATAATGTCGAACAATGCATAATTGATGAACATCGAAAGAGATTTGTGAATCGACTTTGTTCGAGATCAAGCGAAGTCTCGTTAGGCATTGATGGAAAAAGTTTACAAAAACAAAACCTAAAGGAATTGATTAAAATTGTATTGAGTTGCTTGAAATTTTTCTAAATATATAAATGAACATCTGAGACCTTTTCATTGCTTTTTCTATTCTTTTATTTTCTTTTCGTCTATTTAATATAAATATTTCAGTTATCTTTTCTGCAAATTTCAGTGATTTGATGATGATTTTCTTCCTACTTTTACCTATTTTGTGTCTGTTCTATCTTTGGTATGCAATAGTTTGATTCAGAGTTGACAAACATGACAAACTCCTCTATGGTGCTTCTAAGGCTCCTTTAGCTTTAACTAAACCTTTGTTTTATTTGTGTCGCTCGGACTGGTGACTTTCAACGGATATTAAAATTGAGAAGCTTTAGATTTTGAACTTCAAGTACATAATTTCTTGAAGTTCATAATATCTTTAACTTTGAACCTGTAAACCTAAAAATCTGAAATGTATTTTAATTTACAATCCCAAGCGCTTTAGAGCTTTAAAAGGCTCTTTTATTAACAGTATTAATTTAACACCAAAATGCAAGTACCTCAGTGTAATATTCATTTTTTTATCCATTTGGCAGTCATATCAGTCAAACGGATGCAATCATATGGATGCCACACTGATATGACGGACACTTACATGACGGATGTAGTCATATGCATGAAGACATTTGGATGCCACACTGATATAACCCAAATGGATAATAAATGGACGCTATACTTAGAAGAGTTCCATTTGATATTATTAAAAGAGGTTAAGCTGAGTCAAAAGCTGAAAAGAACATCAAAGCTTGAATTCAAAGGTAACAATCCGAATATTATGCCTAAATTATCAATATTAATTAAAACTTCATCAATTTTCTATTGTACAACTCAATATCTTCATTACAAACGAAGCACTTAAAGTTTACACTTTACTTTACAGCAACTTTTCAGTAACTTCATTACTTAACTTTCTACGTCTCAATCCAAAACTAAATGACACAACTTTTTCTTAAACTTCAAAAGACTTCTTCTTCTTTTTTTCTTAAACTGTACGGTGATTCCACCGATTGGTTGAATTTTGAAAATTTTTACTTGAATAATCCGTGTTCTTTAAAATTCAATCATTTCCAAAATGATATTTAATTCAGTTGACACTTCAAGAATACCAGATAAACATCTTTATTTACTCACTTAATATCATAAACAGCATTCTAACCAAAGCAATTGCTGTTAATTAAGTTATAATTTTGATTTTAACTAGTGTATCGGGTAGAAACCCAATGCGGATATATTCACACCGTCCATAAAAAGTCTCGCGGGTAGGCCAAGCTTCGCTTGGCAAATAATTGAGGAATCAGGCTCCAGCGGGTAGGCCAAGCTTCGCTTGGCAAATGTTTGAGGAATCAGGCTCCAGCAGGTAGGCCAAGCTTCGCTTGGCAAATGTTTGAGGGATCAGGCTCCAGTGGGTAGGCCAAGCTTCGCTTGGCAAATGTTTGAGGAATCAGGCTCCAGCGGGTAGGCCAAGCTTCGCTTGGCAAATGTTTGAGGGATCAGGCTCCAGCGGGTAGGCCAAGCTTCGCTTGGCAAATAATTGACGGATCAAGCTCCAGCGGGTAGGCCAAGCTTCGCTTGGCAAATGTTTGAGGGATCAGGCTCCAGCGGGTAGGCCAAGCTTCGCTTGGCAAATGTTTGAGGAATCAGGCTCCAGCGGGTAGGCCAAGCTTCGTTTGATACTGTTTGAGGGATCAAGCTCCAGCGGGTAGGCCAAGCTTCGCTTGGCAAATAATTGACGGATCAAGCTCCAGCGGGTAGGCCAAGCTTCGCTTGGAAAATGTTTGAGGGATCAGGCTCCAGCGGGTAGGCCAAGCTTCGCTTGGCAAATGTTTGAGGGATCAGGCTCCAGCGGGTAGGCCAAGCTTCGCTTGGCAAATGTTTGAGGGATCAGGCTCCAGCGGGTAGGCCAAGCTTCGCTTGGCAAATAATTGAGGAATCAGGCTCCAGCGGGTAGGCCAAGCTTCGCTTGGCAAATGTTTGAGGAATCAGGCTCCAGCGGGTAGGCCAAGCTTCGCTTGGCAAATGTTTGAGGAATCAGGCTCCAGCGGGTAGGCCAAGCTTCGCTTGGCAAATGTTTGAGGGATCAGGCTCCAGTGGGTAGGCCAAGCTTCGCTTGGCAAATGTTTGAGGAATCAGGCTCCAGCGGGTAGGCCAAGCTTCGCTTGGCAAATGTTTGAGGGATCAGGCTCCAGTGGGTAGGCCAAGCTTCGCTTGGCAAATGTTTGAGGAATCAGGCTCCAGCGGGTAGGCCAAGCTTCGCTTGGCAAATGTTTGAGGGATCAGGCTCCAGTGGGTAGGCCAAGCTTCGCTTGGCAAATGTTTGAGGGATCAGGCTCCAGCGGGTAGGCCAAGCTTCGCTTGGCAAATGTTTGAGTAATCAGGCTCCAGCGGGTAGGCAAATGTTTGAGTAATCAGGCTCCAGCGAGTAGGCCAAGCTTCGCTTGGCAAATGTTTGAGGGATCAGGCTCCAGCGGGTAGGCCAAGCTTCGCTTGTCAAATGTTTGAGTAATCAGGCTCCAGCGGGTAGGCCAAGCTTCGCTTGGCAAATGTTTGAGGGATCAGGCTCCAGCGGGTAGGCTGCTTCGCTTGGCAAATGTTTGAGGAATCAGGCTCCAGCGGGTAGGCCAAGCTTCGCTTGGCAAATGTTTGAGGAATCAGGCTCCAGCGGGTAGGCCAAGCTTCGCTTGGCAAATGTTTGAGGGATCAGGCTCCAGTGGGTAGGCCAAGCTTCGCTTGGCAAATGTTTGAGGAATCAAGCTCCAGCGGGTAGGCCAAGCTTCGCTTGGCAAATGTTTGAGGGATCAGGCTCCAGCGGGTAGGCCAAGCTTCGCTTGGCAAATGTTTGAGGATCAGGCTCCAGCGGGTAGGCCAAGCTTCGCTTGGCAAATAATTGACGGATCAAGCTCCAGCGGGTAGGCCAAGCTTCGCTTGGCAAATGTTTGAGGGATCAGGCTCCAGCGGGTAGGCCAAGCTTCGCTTGGAAAATGTTTGAGGGATCAGGCTCCAGCGGGTCAAGCTTCGCTTGGCAAATGTTTGAGGGATCAGGCTCCAGCGGGTAGGCCAAGCTTCGCTTGGCAAATGTTTGAGGGATCAGGCTCCAGCGGGTAGGCCAAGCTTCGCTTGGCAAATAATTGAGGAATCAGGCTCCAGCGGGTAGGCCAAGCTTCGCTTGGCAAATGTTTGAGGAATCAGGCTCCAGCGGGTAGGCCAAGCTTCGCTTGGCAAATGTTTGAGGAATCAGGCTCCAGCGGGTAGGCCAAGCTTCGCTTGGCAAATGTTTGAGGGATCAGGCTCCAGCGGGTAGGCCAAGCTTCGCTTGGCAAATGTTTGAGGAATCAGGCTCCAGTGGGTAGGCCAAGCTTCGCTTGGCAAATGTTTGAGGGATCAGGCTCCAGTGGGTAGGCCAAGCTTCGCTTGGCAAATGTTTGAGGAATCAGGCTCCAGCGGGTAGGCCAAGCTTCGCTTGGCAAATGTTTGAGGGATCAGGCTCCAGCGGGTAGGCTGCTTCGCTTGGCAAATGTTTGAGGGATCAGGCTCCAGTGGGTAGGCCAAGCTTCGCTTGGCAAATGTTTGAGGAATCAGGCTCCAGCGGGTAGCCAAGCTTCGCTTGGCAAATGTTTGAGGAATCAGGCTCCAGCGGGTAGGCCAAGCTTCGCTTGGCAAATGTTTGAGGGATCAGGCTCCAGTGGGTAGGCCAAGCTTCGCTTGGCAAATGTTTGAGGAATCAAGCTCCAGCGGGTAGGCCAAGCTTCGCTTGGCAAATGTTTGAGGGATCAGGCTCCAGCAGGTAGGCCAAGCTTCGCTTGGCAAATGTTTGAGGGATCAGGCTCCAGCGGGTAGGCCAAGCTTCGCTTGGCAAATAATTGACGGATCAAGCTCCAGCGGGTAGGCCAAGCTTCGCTTGGCAAATGTTTGAGGGATCAGGCTCCAGTGGGTAGGCCAAGCTTCGCTTGGCAAATGTTTGAGGAATCAGGCTCCAGCGGGTAGGCCAAGCTTCGCTTGGCAAATGTTTGAGGGATCAGGCTCCAGCGGGTAGGCCAAGCTTCGCTTGGCAAATGTTTGAGGGATCAGGCTCCAGCGGGTAGGCCAAGCTTCGTTTGATACTGTTTGTTACTTTTCATACAATGTTCAATGTTTCAAAAATCATAATAACCATTGATTTTGAAATTTTGTATGAAAACGAAAGTTTTTGGCTTTTTTAGAAGCAACGGCTGCACCTTCCAAGCCCAAAATCTAATCAGCTCTTCTATAGATCAGCACGGATCGATAGCAAAAACTAGAAGTCTCTACGATGTCTCGTTATTGAGATTTCTTGCTGATTAACTTGTTTGCTTGTTTGCTTGTTTGCTTGTTTGCTTGTTTGCTTGTTTGCTTGCTTACAGAAAACGAATTTTTCGATTTTCTCAGCAATGCCTCAACCAATTTCAAATCTGTTTTTTGATTGTGGTGAAGAATTCCAGGCACAAACTTTTTGCGATATAACAAAACTTGCAATTGTGCTTAGTTTTGCTGAAAAATCCAAAAAACTGATTTTTCAATCTGAACAAATTCAATACATTCACACGTGAAAACGGTGTGAATATAAAAAATTGTTTTCACGCGGATTAGGAATTTCGTTACTTACCCTGAATTTACGTTATAAGCCAGTGGCTTATCGGAAGAAAAAAGTTGTCAAAATCATAAAAAAAGGCTTAATAACGAGTAATGGCTTAATAAAAAAATGTAAACAAATGAAGAAAAAACGAAAATTTAATGGTAATCTTAAAAATTAGTAATTTCTTCTAGTCCTAACTGATTGCCAATGTTCAAATATGTCATTTTTAAACGATTGAATTATTTTATCTAGTTTAATTAATGACTTTTTGGTAGTGGCTTATTAACGGATACAAAATTTTTCCAGAGTCAAATTCCTTTACTAAGCCAGTGGCTTAGTAACGGGTTGTGGCTTATAACGTAAATTCAGGGTATACTTTTTTTCGACAATGAGAATTTTTAATAATTTTAGCTTAATAGCTTGGTTTTGAGCAGTAATAAGCACAACATAAGATGTATTAGATAAGGAACCAACGATTAGACTATCAAAGAAGCTTTAAAAGTGTTTAAATAGTCTAAATTTGGGTTTTGAATGATGTCAAAAACAACAAATTCCAAAAAAAAAGTATAAGTAACGGGCATAAAAATGGAAATATTTCCATAATTAAAGTGTATTAAAGGTACTAGATGACATATAACGATAGTAAATAGGTAAATATATGATATAGGAAATTAAAAGTAGTGAAAAAGTGAGTAAATTAAGAGAAATATCATTTTTTGTGGAAAAATTCATCGGTGGAATCACCGTGTAGATCATACAATAAAGTTCAAAATTAAATGCTTCATCGATTCGATGACGTGAATTCTAGCAGTTCAATTCATTTCGTTTTTACAGAAAAGTTTCCCAAAGAAACTTTTAAGTGCGGTCCATATGAATAAATGCATAAATTTAGTTTCCATGTTCTTCGAGTGCTAAACGATGGAAATATTCCTTTTTGTGTATGAAATGGGAGACGATTTTCAATTATTTCTAACTTTATGGAATTAGGGTCCGTTCATTTGTTACGTAACATAAAAAAGATCCCCTCTTTCTGTAACAAAAGTATTCATGGATTTTATTGTCCACAAAATCTGAATCACACACCCATTATAGCCCCTACTCGTATGACAAAAATAAAAATAATTGCTTCTATTTGGAGTTAAATGTTGGAGCCTTCTAGATTTGCGTCGCTCGGTCTAGGAACTTAACGTAATAAGAGAACGGATCTTAAATGCTATCAGAGGTCGAAGTCGACTTGATATGAAGTAGAACCGACTTGAGTCAACGTTTTCATACAAAATCCGAGTCGACTTCGAGCTCTGAAAGCTATTCAGCTTAAACTATCCAAAGATCAAACTTCTTCTCTGCTATCTAACAAGCAAGTAGCAAAACCACATTTATGAATGTACCTCAAAAGGGGATTGTTGTATTTTCCATGAAATTTCAACAAAAGCTTCTTCCATGACAAAGTTGGATGGCAAAAGTTTTAAAGTACAAAACATAACCACAAATCCCTAAAATCAAGTTTACATTTGTGCATGCACAAACTATTCATGTAATTTTTAAAGAAAATAACAGAGAAAAGTTTATTTGTTGGAATTAATGAATCAAGAAATGAACAATTTTATATCCCGAACAGCACATGTTGAAATGCTACCATGAGGTTATGAGATGGCAGGATACGTAGAACCAAGTGGCATCCAGTTGACACGAACAATCTTCCCAAGCAGACAGTGATTACACCGGATTATACTCTCCTAAAAGACATGCTTCTTGTCGGTTCAGACATATTTTCTAACTGGCTGTCACTTGGTTCTAAGAGTACTGCCACCTCGTCCCCTTCGTAGGAGGTAGCATTTCAACATGTGCTTATCTGGCATAATTCATGAATTTCTGTAGATATTTTCTCAAAATTGTTGAGAATTTTGAAAAGTTTTTAAAGTTTTTTTTTGTGATATATTTCAAGAATAATTACTCAGAATGTTCCCTCAGATAACAATTCATCCTCCCAAGTGCTGCACAAACATCACAATTTTTCAGCAAAAATATGCATATTCATATAAAAATCATTCATGCAAAAATTTATAATAATATTTTAAGAATTTTTTTCTATAAATTTATTTTTATTTTTCAACATAATATTTTCCTTTATTCTGTATGAATTGAATATTCATCACTGCTGCATGTCTATCCTTTATACAACAATATCAACACTAAAAAAAATATTAAAATATATTTATAATCTTCATTGAATAAACAGCATGGACGCTTTTGATGAATGCATTTGAGTGCACACTTGCAATGTTTTTGCATAATATATTATGCTGCATATTTCGTTTGATGGACGGGAATTCATTATTCTTTGCAAAAAAAGAAATGTTTTTGAAATTTCATGTGGATAAAAAAATCTATTTTTATGTAAATTTTCATGTTTTTACATTCCGGAAGTATTTTTAAATCACAGCTGCTGTAAATTTTAAATCCCAAACTGTTTCCGGTTGTGTCCAATCTTTAAAGGATATCAAAAATTCAAATTTCAATCATTTTCAAAAATTTGAATTTTGACTACTTTAAAAAAATCCAAATTTTATTTATTTTTAAAAATTCGAATTTTAACTGATTTCAAAAATTCAAATTACAATCATTTTCGAAATTTTCATTTTTAACGAATTAAAAAATTCAAATTCTTTTGTTTTCAAAAATTAAAATTCTTACAAATTTTAGCAACAACTCGTTCTCTATATTTCTAACTTTATAAAATTCATTAGCTCTTGACCGTCACATTAAGGAGTTCCAGTTCTTGTTGAAAAACTAAAATACCATCCCAATTCCTTCACACAACCCGATCATATTTCACAATTTCCATCGCAGTTTTGAACGATTTGAAATTGATTACTTCCGTCATTCACAAACATCCACAAAAAAAAAAACGATAGGAAACAAGCAACAAGTGTGCTATTTATTTTCACCTTTACCTCTGACATTGTACAATTTATAGTAAGATATAGTTAAATTTAAAGCACCATTTAAGATGCAATTTAGCTCATGTAAAATTGTTAGCTATAGAATTTCTGTTGATGCCATAAAGGATTTAGATAGAAAAAATCTTTGAAATATGTTATTTGGATTTATGGATGAGTGTTCCTCAATATTGAAATCTCTTCCGCATGGATTATGTGAAAATCTGATGCTGAAATTGACACAATATCGTAACATGTTGTTATCAGGTGATTTGTCGTGTAATCGGTAATATTGAAAAGCATGAATAGCAATGTTGTCATAGAAATCATCCTTGTAAACAGATTAACAGAACGACAATTACATTTCCTGTTGAATTTAGCAATTAAAAGGATTGAAATGGATGTTGTGAGTTGTTTTTAGGGATTCTAGAAGTTGAGTAAAGCAATTGAACTTGGATTATGTTCATTTAAGTCTGATTTTTAGTTGATCTGGATGTTTTTGTTTCAAAAATTATCAATTTCAGGTTATCTTGCAAAGTATAAGCTATAATGGCTAAATTACTGTAACTTCAGCAACAACCAGACTTCCTAAATCACTAACAGCATCTAAAATCAATTTGTATCAATTGCAGCATCTCCTCAACTGCAACATTGAAAATTTTATTAAAATTTCATTGAAAATTAAATCCTAAATATGTATGCAGTTAAAATTTCATTAGTTCCAATGCGAAAATCACTTGATGCAGTTGTACATCCATTAATTTGATAGCAAATTGTTTGCAATTATCAGCACCAATTTGCCATTACTATTATGAGGCTGTTTTTGGCGATGAATTTAGCAAAACATTAATTAAATTTTATGTGTGGGTGTGCGTAATTGAAATTTGTGCTGACATATGCTGTTTAGGGTAAACCCCGCAACCAACGCTGCACAAATTCTCTCAATTAAGTTAACAAATTTGCATTTTAAAGAGGAAAAAAATTAAAGTTAATTATGAATTTTATTTCATTTCATTTGTCAGAAATTAAAATAAATTGCTGCGATAATCTGAACGAGCTATTAAGAATGTGAAATGTTTTATTGAAAATTATGAGATTATTTTTTGGCACCTTTACAACTTTTTTGCAAAGCTGATTTACACAAATTTGGCAATTAAAGTTTTGAATATTTGTGTAATTTTTATTCTTTAAACCGTCAAAATTTATTTAAAAACTGTTACATATTCTGATGAATTTCGAATTTTCGAAAACCGTTAAAGTTTAAAGTTTGAAAAACCGTTAAATTTGAAAATTTGTGGATAAATTTTAAACACTTTGAAATTGATTTTCCAGAATAAAATAGTAAGTTTACAAAATAAACAAATCATAGAAAGCTTCTTTACATCTCATTAAGAGTTTCATTATATTTTATGTAAAGATTGCAGCATAGATAGCTTATTAGTGCAAACAATCTAAAAGCATAATAAACTGTCCATTCTGTAAAGTTTAAAAATAGCCTAGAGCAAGTTTCCTTCTTGTTTGATAACGTAAATTTTAGTTGAAGTTTTGATAAATATCTTTGGGCATTAAGTGCTCTAAATTACTTGAAAGTCATGATCGTATCACTATTAAGAAGAAGTAATTAAAATTAAAATTTTATGTGGATGAATTTTATATGAACGCATTAAGTGGCTTTAAATCAAAAGATTTGTGAATATAAAAAAATTACAATGAAATCAATTTTAAGAAACGGCTGAAAAAAATTTGAATTCAAAATCTGCTAGAATACATTGCAGTCATTTGAATTTCATGTAACCGTTACACTCTCAACATAAAATAACGGTCGAAAAGAATTCGAATTTTTCATCACAACATTTTGAGTCGAGGCCAACTTCACTTTGTCAAACCAGATTTCACTAAACTTTTTAAAAATAATATTTTAACTAAGGAGATATCGAGTTCGAATTTATCCATACTCTTGTGGAAGTAGCATAAAACGCAAGCAATATGGTGTCGCTTTTCAATAAAGCGAAATCCTCAAATAATCCAAATAAGGTCAGATGATTCATATTACAATGTAACAAAACACACTATAATTAACCAAATTTGGGCATTATTTTTACAGATTTCCATCAAGCATCAAGAGTTCTTGAAGAGAATCAAGAAGACGTTGTATTATGGCCCATCAAATCCTAACCGGATGATTTCTCAGCCACTGGCACAACAAGTTGCGTCGCATTTCAATGAAAGTCGTAGGAACTACGACTTGAATGTGCTGGATCTTAAATTTATCTCAAAACTGCGCCAACAAACACCCTGCTCAATGATTTTGTCGATGATTTACTTGGAAAGGCTCTTAAAATCTGATCCAGCATATGCACGATTAATTAGCCCATCGGAATTACTCCTAGTTACTCTAGTAAGCATTTAATGACCTTGTAATGAATTCTTACGAAATTAACTAACGAAACACCTGTTATCTTTGTTTATAGATGGTTTCGGCAAAATTCTATAGTGATTATGATGAAACGGAAGTATTTGTCAATAATTGGGCATACGAAGGTGAAATGTCACTGGAACGACTTAAGCAATTGGAGATCTCATTCCTTAATGCGATACAATGGAATCTGGTTGTAAGTGATAATGAATTTCATGAGAAATTAAAGACTGTCGAGAGATTACTAGCACTAAAGGAAGGATTGACGCGGAATTGGTTTACGTATACAGAAATAGAAATGCTGATGCCGACGATTGAAATAGCAAAACAAATAATTCATTATGCGACCGTATCAATGTTCATTTATGGATGTAGTATAATGACCATTGCCTTATCTAGTATCATATTGACGAGTATTCCTGTACAACTTAGTAAAGAACTCAGCTCAAGTCACAATCATACAACAGATACCATTTTACCAAACGCCTTACCAACAGATGTGATGATCTCCTTTAATGACAAATGTAATCATGATAATCAGACTGAATGTACCTTTGATTTCGATGTAAACGATACAAGTTTGGAACGACATGTTGACGATCAATCGTACTGTAATTTTACAATCGACTTTCCTTTATCTAATCAGTTCAAATTGGAAACGAAGGGTTCCGACAAGCTACATTTTGATATTTTCCAAAAATACAATCCAGTTACTTTAGTTTGGTAGCATCACTCAACCAACAACTTTAATTATTATTTTATCAAAACTTATTTAATTTGAAGAATATTGAAAGGAGAAATTTTTCTTTCTCCGCTTGTTAATAATCGTTAAAATATCAGTGTTAATTAACGATTTAAAATTGTTTAATTGAGTATTCACATTGGTGTATTCAAGTTATTTTCGTGAGCTCAAAGTGGTGTATTGTGCTTTTTAATTATGATTGAATTGTGCTGCAATTGTACGAAAGTTCTAAAATTTTTCTATAACGGCTAAAATTCAAACTCTAACGGTCAAATAATATTTGAAATTTCTATGGAATTGTACGGTTTTCAATTGAATTCAAAACCTAAAAAGCCCTTAATTTTCAAAATGTGTCTTTGCTACTTAAATTCCAAAAAACCGTTAAATTTTAATAAATTTTAAAACTTCCTTTAAATCATAATTAAATGCACATTACCCAAACTATTGACTAGCTAAATGATTAGCCAGTCCTAAAAATATCATTGCTCCAATCCTATTAGCCACAAAAATCCTTAAAAAAAATATTTTTATATTTTTAAATCAAATTGAGATGTAATTTCTAATTTATAAATTGTAAATTTTTTGATATAATTTAATAAAAATTTACAAAATAATGAAATATTATAAAAAATGTTTATTGATTGATTACACAGCAATAGCTACAAATATATAAAAAGTGCAACTGTATTGGAGATTTTAAAAGGTTTTTTTAAGTACAATTAATATAATTAATTTAATGGACGAATAATATTTATAAATTCTTTTAATTTCTCATCCTTGATGTTCAGTCTACAAGCTTTACTGGAATTTCAACGCGTGACCCATGAACGATAAGCTAAAAAAAAGAATTAAAGCAATTAAAGTAAAAATTAGTCATTGAAGAATCTTAATTATGCTTACAACTATAACAGCAGTAACAGAGTATGGAGTTTCATAAGCCTTTTCAGTAAGTGACACCTTAATTTCGCATGATTCTCGAGGATTCAACTTCCCGCACGATCGCATTGCCGAAATTAATTTATGATTTGATGGAACTGCTTCAATATACATGAACTCATTGTTTAAGGATTCTACTCGAATGACCTTCGTTGAATTATGATTGTCTGTTGACCGATGGAAAAATAGTTCTGATGGTGATATGCGGAAGTTTTTGCTTTCCAAAAAGCTGTTTGAAGGAATTAGAGAATGATTTGTAATTAATTATTAAAGGTACGATGGGAAACAAATTTAGAATGTAGAACGACTGTGGCGTGAATAATTGTATATTAAATAATTATTGATTTATTAGTACATATTGAGTGGATTATATTTAGTCAAGCATTAGAATTAAAGCTTAGAAAAAAATAACGGAAATTTTAAATTTGATTTTCAAACAAATCCATATAAATGTTTAGTATTTTTTTGAAACCTTACAAATGTTTTATATTAATATGAATGCTTTAAAACCGTACAACAGTAATTTGTATCCAAATAACAGCTTCAAAACCTTTCAAATGTTTCTAAATTTACTAACTTTTGTATGGCTTAAAAGTTCATATTTACTATTTAACTACTGTGAGAATCAAAAATATAATTCCAACAAAACATCATTGAAATTTCATACTTATTAGCTACTTAATTTAAGAAATGCCATTAAACTAGATTGTAAATTCATTGAATTACACAAGAAAAAAATGTTGACTTGATAATATGCGCGCTTGATTAATTACTTAGATCCGCTAACGGATCATTCCAGCTGTACGAGTATTTAATTGAAAAACAACAAGTCGTGCTTTATCTACCAAAGTAACTTAAAATCAACATCAGGATGCAAGATCAAGCAATAAATCATATAAGTTACAGCAAAATTCAGCTTCCGAAAATGGGAAATGCCAAAATGCACAAAATAAATACTCACTCGCCATGTCCTGGAACATCATCAAAATAAAGTGTATCCATAGCATTTGGCATGTTAGTTTGATCTAGGAAAGTCTTGAAACTCATTCGTGTATCATCAGCCATTGACATTTCTGTAGACAGCATTATTGAATCTTCTAAATCTCTATTAACTGTAAGTGCAATTCCATGTGTACGAATAGTCTCTTCCATAATTGACGTCAATTTATCACGACTTAGATCTTCGTTGAATTTTTGCAATCGCATTTGAATTTCTGTCTCATTTGGAAGTAATTTTGGTAGATGACTAAGGAATTTTGGCTCAACAAAATGCTGATTTTTGAGGATCCTTAATCTCGTCGGTTCGTCACCGCTAATGACGCAAATTTCACCAATTGTCGTCACATCCTTATTAAAGGAAATAATTTTTCGGACCTCAGATTTTGATGGCTTAAATCTAATTTTCACGTCTGCTGATCTTCCAGGCTCAATTCTTAATTGCTTTGGTTCCACAGATATTGAATCTGACAGTACAAAATCACTGAGCTTAGTTCTTTCAAAAGCAAGACTGGCAAAGCCTGGAAGTGTTCCTTTATTGACCAATCTGATTCTGGACTCGATCATAGAATGAAGATCCTTAACAGTTCCCATTGTGAGGAATTGCGGCCCAAATGGGCCTTTCTGGACACCCTCAATGCTGATACTTGAATGTCCACCATATGCATACAGAGGAATTGCTTTTGAGCATTGCTTGTTCGTAATAAGTTCAAAAATCAAGCTTCCCTGTGCTGGGCCGACAATGCTAGGCATAAACTTGACTTTAAATGTTCGAGCTTCCATTGGAACCATTCGGAATTCTTCTTGTGGTGAGACTGAGAATCCTGGACCGATGACTTTAACTCTTAATGGCAATTTTTGTTAGATCCATTTTGTATTGTGATGCTTTTAGTGACATACTTGTCAATTTTCACAGATGGAAATGAAATCTTTCTATTATCCATGTTATTAATTTTAATTGGCAAGAAGTCATCATTAAATTCACTGTCGTTACTTAATTGTGAGGCACTTCGTCTCAGTCTATGTTCTGGTGACCAATTTTGTGAATTAATTGATCGAATCGATGATGATGATGTTGGTGATGTTAAGGTTCTGTCAGGACGTTTAAGACCGTAACTAGGCAAGGATAATTTTTCGTTTGGTGATCGAATTGACAATCCTTGCATAGCTGTAAAATATTCTCTGGATGATTGTTGAGAATCGGAATTTTCACTCATTGTGCTTGTTGGAGATTTAAGACAGCTTCTTAGATGGGTGGTATCACTTGGTAGTGGCTTTTTAAAGATATCATCATCGTTGACCATTTTTGGTTTAAGATTTTCTGCTGCTTTCTCAAGTTCTCTATAATTTGATGGCGATCTTGATCTAAGGCATTTATCAAGTGCTGATCGTGGAGTTTCATTTGAAAGTAATGACTGTCTTCGTTTTGTACCACGATTTTCTGTATTTAATTCATGTCTGCCTCTTTGGAGTTCATCATTACTAATATTCTCGTCCTGAACTGGAATATCATCGAGCATGTCCATTTCTTGCTCCATTCTCATCTTATTTTTCTCTTCTTCAGCTAATTCCATAATTCTATCGACATCCAGTTCCTGCATCATTCGTGCAACAGAACTTGGGAATGTATTGCTGGTCCTTTGATTGCCAAACAGCTCTGAAACGTCCTTTTGCACTTCCTTGACTCTCTTTTCGACGTCTTTTTTGAACAGGATGTTTGTTGCTTTATTTGGGTCGCATTTTTCTGTGAAATAGAGGTTTTATTTAATGAAAATCCAGAGCTGGATATAAAATCAACTTACTGATTAGCATCTCGAGATTCTTAGTGTCGTACTTTCCATCCTTTTTCAATTCATTTAACATTATTGAACTGTCATTTGCACTTAATTCTACTAATGGAATTCTATCTTGTCTTTTTGGTGGACTGATATTGCTATAAACTTCTCGGATGTTGCTCTGCTTCATTTTATCCATACAATATTGTCCAAATGACATTTCCGGTTGTCTTGATACATTGTTTTCCCAATTTATCGTTTCTTCTTGGATTTTATTGACTCGAGGAATCACAGCATATTCCATTTCTTGCATTTTCTCGTCCTCTTCTAATTGAAATGCCATATGCTCAGCTGGTGTGAATTCCTCATTTGAATATGTTATGTTCTTTCCAGTAAAACTCGAAAATGATGGATTTGCGTCATCCCAAAAATCTTTTCGACTGGCTGTTGATGTTGTTCTCACTATTTCATTATTTTTGCTGCTAATTGATGATCTAAAACTAGACTCATTCGTTTTTGGGAAGTTACTTATTCGTCCAACAGCTAAACTCTCACGATATTTGTTTCTTACAGCTTCCGACGAGCTGGATTTCATTATTTGATCAAAATCTAATTGATCAAGCATTTGCTTTGATTTAATGTGCGTAGATCTTGCAGATATCTCTTTTGGCTCAAATGGTGAATTTGGTGCACTTTTTAGTTGATCTGTTTTATCTAAATATTGTGTTTTATCATTTTTAATATCACTCAAATCAAAGTTCCAGGATGCTTCCTTAGGATTCAAAAATTTATGTCCTTGATTGCGTTCCTGTTATAGATTTTTGTAAAGAATTGTTGATTACTATGATATATATCTGATAATGTGTTAATAACTTACCATCACTTTAGATTTCCTTATAAATTAAATAAATTAAAATGTTTTGTTTCTGGAATAAGAAAATTTGAAATCAACCGTTGTTCGAAAATTCGAAATTCCTTAACGGTCTTCGACAATTTTGAATATTTTTCCAAGGGATGATGAATTTTTTCTTGTTTTTTTGAATTTTGATTTTGAAAGTGTAATTTAACCGCCAAATCTAATTTTATAGATAACAAGCATGATAAAATTACATTCGTTTCAAATATCAACCTGATTTAATTATTAGACCACCATTGTAGAGAAACAAACACAGAATTCAGTTCATGTTATGCTTAATAATGCAAACATTGCTTGATTCAATGTCTATGACTTGTAATTAAAACATTTCTATTTTATTGTAATCCGAAAGTCCACATTTTTGCATAGTTGACAATAAGATGCTGCTAAATCAAATGATATTGAAATATTGATGTCATTATTTAGCTAATAGAGTATAAATAGTTGATAAGAACAGTTTTGCTCATTAGTTCTACTTCATTTTCACTCGTAAGCACCTACACATATTTATTTGAATCAATCATATTCAATCAACTGAGTGATCCAATAAGCTAAACAATGAACAAATTAATAATTTTTGTGCTTCTTTTGGCATTAATTGGAACTTGTAAGTCGATTTAACTATCAATTAAATTAATTAACAATATTTAAATCTATTTTTCAGTCAATTCTGCTTTTGTTGACGGGAGACGCCGTAGATGCCGAGAACGATATACAGAGCTTTCTCAATGTGGAAATCTTTGTGAGCCATCATGCGCTAATCGTCATCCGATCTGTCCTTCGGTTTGCGGTCCTCCAGCATGCGAATGCATTAAAGGTTATGTTAGAGATAACGTTAAACGATGTATTCCTGAAAGTGCATGCCCACGATGATGGAAGAATCAATTGATTATTGATTCTTTGAGGAATTTTTAATTTCATACACCCGAGCGACACAAATGAAGAAGGCCGCTTTGATGTTTTTAAGGCTTCGCTAAACCGCTTTTACTAATTCAAACGGAAGTCACCTCCGTTTGGCGTCCATATGGCTGCCAAATTTGGACGGCTTTCATTTAGTACTAAAAAGGTTTAGCGGAACCCTAAAAGCTCTGTGGTGGAGCCTTCTACATTAGTGTCGCTCAGGATATTATTTGACATAATGGTGATTGGCTTTAATCTGTTTGTCTCTTATATTCTGTAATAAAATAAAAAATCCCTAAATATTACTACATTTTAATTTGCATCCACATGATGAGCTTTATTAGATATAATTGAAAACATTTAGTAAATTGAAATTACAGCAATTTATTCCCACATGATGAATTTATAAAATCAAAATATTAAAAGTCCAACCTGCTTCCTCAATTCAAGTGCTTGCTGTACTAATTTTGCAACCTACAAGTCATACATTTTTATTGCTCCACAATAAATTAACAAAATATCCAAAGAGATACAGTTTAAAAAGGAAATCGCGAATTGAAATATGAAAAGAAACTTAATTGAGAATGGTTTTGGATGTTGAAGCTTGAGCGCATTTTTTAAGGGGGTCGATCAATATGAGCAACTAATTAAGGGGTAGCAGTTGCGTACCTATGGGGTTGAGAATGGTCTGATCAGACACCTCTGTTGCCTCCTAATTCAACATAATCGTTCTTCATATCCTTAAATTCTACAAATTTATTCAAATTTTCAAAAAGTCAAATCAGATGCATTACTTTAACCAAGCCTTTCATCCAAACCGAGCACATTCACCTGTTTGATACAGCATATGCTGCATTTGAAAAATCCACGTATGTGGCCACATTCATTAGCAATAATTATTTCTTTTCTAACGATTAACTGTAGTACCAATCAAACAGTGACAGATGAAATGCGAAACAAATTTGGAAACACGAACGGTACATGAGCAAATAAAGTAAAATTAAGTTTTGTATATGAAAGCAATCGAGATACGAATGAAAAAAGAAAAATATTTGCAGTAAATTTTCATTAAGCACCATAACATTATGAATATGTTAAACTACTTAAATGTGCTAAATGAGCACTAAACGCATGTAAATTAAAACAAAGAGCAGTGGACTTAATTTGACGCCATTTAGAATTGCAAAATCCTTTTTTTAAATACGCAAATTAAGATTGATGCATGCTTATATGCCAAATTTTTTTAATTTATTTAATCTGCAGCCTTATCGCTTGACATTAATTTTAATAAGCAATAAAAAATTAATATTCTATTCAAAGTCATTAAAATTTGTTTGCATTGGATAACGATTTTTTGAATTTTAAATTTGCTAGCTAAATTCTTGAATTTGAATGAACTGAAATAAAATGAAGTTGGATTAGTGAACGATTTTTTTTATAGAACTCATCGAAACAATCTTTGAAAACAAATATTCATTTCAAGATTGATTCTTGTGTTCAAATCAGTGTTTTAGTTCTGTTTAAAATGTTAAAAGAAGTCGACATTTTCAAATCAACAACATCCACTAAGTATTACATACTTTAATTCATAAATTGTGTTATAACTGAAGCTTGCATCATAAACAAATAGTAAAAATTGGCAAAAAAATCATCTTCTGAAATGTGCTTGAACTCGACAGATCATCAAAATTACTCAAGTAACACACATGTCAAACAAATGAAATCTGCAAACATCCAGTGAATCATCTACATAGTTTGTCAGAAGGTAAGCTTAATGACTGAACATTTATGAGCAAATATAAAGCAATTGCGACTTCCACAAATGTACATAAATTTTCTACTTCCACGAATCCAAATAATTCGCCATAAAAATACAAACGTCATTACCCATACGAAATTATTTATACATAAAGCATAAACTGAATAGTAAGATGCCCGAAAGGTAAAAGCTAAATAATCATGACAAGAGCAGCAAGTTTCAATTTGCCATTCAACAATGCAAATTGGGTTAAATTTTATAAAATTACAACATTTCCTTTGCATACATTTCAAGGCTCTAATAATCACTTATGAGCTACGGTCTCGTGAAGTCTCTAATAGTCTTATCCGGTGGTGCATTTAATAAATCGTTTTAGTACGTGGAATGTCAACTATGCTCAGCATGCTATGCCGAATGGAAGCGTGAATCAACATTTTTTTTTGTTGCTGAATTGAGCATTAGAAGAACTTTAACTTCCTGAATAAAACTACTGCTTTGCGATTAATTTCTCACGCACTTTTCGATTGTCTTGTTACATTATGAAAAATTAATTCAAGTCGGATTTTTTTTTCCATTTACAATTTTTCTCTTAGGTACAAAAATAGACAATAGCTTCCAAGTACTATAATTCGAATTTTCATATAAAGTACGGAGGCTGCTTTTGTTTCATTTCATTGCATTATTGTTACTATTATTATTGGTATTTAAATCGATACGTACCATGTATATTCTATTCATTCAATTGCAAAGTGAGAAAAATAAAAAAAATGGTTGTAATGTACTTCCAACAGCCTTGAAATTGCCACACACAGTAATTTAAATTCGAGTGTATGAAACTTGCACCAATTTACTATGTGTTATGCAATCAATTAAATTTGAGATTATTTATTTCTAAACCCATAGTATTCAAATGCTCTAAACATATACATGTTGGTTGCTATTGATCTTAATAAAATATCTCATAGAAAAAAAAGTCAATAGCTATGCAATTTTTTACTAATTCTGTACTTCAAATGACTTGCTTGGCCGTTAATAATAAATTAATTGGATTAAAGTATAAGTGTGAGGTTATATTGTTGTCTTAATCACAATTGATCACGCAATGCAGCGGTCAAATCTCTATTTAACATTTTTTTGTGTGTTCAATGGCTTACCGCTTTTTATATAGAATTATATGGATAATTATTGGTTTCATATGATCCACTTCATTGTGATCTGATTGACAAAAAAAGAAAGATTTCTCGTACGTAACAAAGGAATTAGAAATCATAAAATGAAATTTACTTCATGTGCAGTGTTGATCGAACTGTGTGATGCGACACATGTGCTTAAAGCAAACTCACCCTAACAGACAAAAAGAAGGCTCTCGAGAGCTTGTCCACATTAAATACACTAGATGAGCAAGCTTGTGAGCTTTGATGTCACCTTACGCTGCTCTTGAAAGCACCCTCTTTGCATACTAGGGTCAAATATGCAGCAAAACAAGCTCAGGCAAAAATCGCTTGCAACCCAAGTGTCCCTTTCCTCAAAAAAGTTTAGACAACCCTGAATTAGTGAATTTGAGACGAAAAGATCGAAGATATGCTTGAGAAATTTTCATCTTCCGCATTATTCTGTTGAGATTATTGTAATAGCAAATCAAACCTTTTAGATCTTCCTTACTTACTTACAAAAGCTTTTAAAAAGCTCTTAAGGAGGTCTTTAAGAAAGATTCAATCATGACCATCTGTTAGATTAGTTTACAACAATTAAATAGCAGTGAAAAATTGCGAGCGTAGTCGTTCATTAATGTTAGGAGTGTTATCTTGACAACAACAATCTTGAGAGAGTAAATGAGGAATCTGTTGGGCGACGACGAATGGTAAACTGTGATTTTAATGAATCTAAATAACACTACAGAACTATTGAAAGAACTAACGAGAGGATTGATATTGATACACATTTTATAGACAGCAATAACTTGTCAATAGCCCTAAAAAAGCTAAAAACAGAACTGGCGCTCGCCATGACATTTAAAGAAGATGTCAACTTTCTAATCTGTAAAACAAAACTGTAACATTTTTCATGACCATAACATGAAAACCTTACAAGACAAGCATTGTATCACTCGGGCTGACCAAAATGATGACTTAAGAGTCAACTTAATTCAAAATACGCTCCTAAAAGTTTTAATTTTAAACAATCAATCTCATAAAAATCAAACAAATAGTATCCGACATCAATTTCCTGTAACTTAGCCATGTTCAGGTCACACAACAACATAGGAATAACATTCAGTAAGTTGCTGAATGAATTTTCAACAATCTTCATCCAAATTGCCTCTTTGGACACAAGCATTTGGCCTTAGATGGTGTTTTTCTAATGAAATAGCCAAAAACTATAAAGTTTCCAGTAATGAGCAATAACCACATAAAGTCATTTGGCGTAGACTTTTTGAGTATCCCACTTGTACTAAAAGAGACTTAGGTCGAAAAAACAACGAAAAATCTTTATGATTCACAACAAAAGTGACAATCGTCAACCACGGAGGAAGAAAACGGCAGCATTGTAATTGACGTTTATTTCACATGAATGAGTGAATGATGACAGGCCATTAGTTGGATTGTATGTAATTACGACAAAAACTTGTGCACAACAATTTAATTACACATTTCTTTTAATTTAGTATGGAGAGCATTGAACCAATTAAAATGTATATTGAATTACTTTAATTAATTAAATTAATAGTTTGTTGTTGACAAAAATCTTAATAGTGCCACACACAACTGAAGAAAATCAATTTAATATATGCAAATTAAAGACTTTCCGAAACAACTTGATGGATTTTTAACGATCTTAGGCAGCTCGCAGATTGTGCTAATTAAGAAAGAAGAAAATGTCTCTCTCATTCGGAACTTGTTTACATTCATACTAAAGAGACATAACTATTTGTTAAAATGACTATAAATTTGACATTGATGCTTAAAGCCAATGCTTTGCGTTGTGAAATATGTTATCAATAATTTTAATGTCGTCTAAGTTCTCTTTTTGGTTGACCGCTCTCTGTAACTTTATTTTATTTTTTACAAATTTAGAGATTTCTTAATTTGCAATCAGTTCCAATTCACACTAGGGTTGTAACCTGTGAAATGTCTCGGTATTCAATTTTCTTAATTTAATTTTTGCAACATTTGTTTTTGTCATGATTATGATGTGTTAATCTGGTGACAAGGAGTGTAGGGGCGCTGTCAATATCAATTTTGATAATCAACACAGATAAAAGGTGCGAATTGTGGAAGCAATTAGTAAACACATTATGCATCATTTAGACACATTTTGTTTTAGGACTGAAATTTGAACTCAATCCTTCAAGAAATTTTGTAAATTTTTAATAATTTCTGGGATCGTCGGGGTTTTTTGGAAATAATTATTGGTTTTTTTGAGGTTATCATTGTGGATTGAATTAATTAGTTTGGTAATTAAAGAAGCTTACGGAGGCTGATTGTTTTTTGAGAAATATTAATTAAAGTGAATGAAAGCTGAGCCTTCAATATGCTTACCAAATTCAATCTATAAACTAGATTTCCTGGCTTTTTGTGAACTTGACCTAACATACAAACGCATACTCATCTAAATTAGTGTTTTCAAGAGCATGTTCAATTTTTTGAGCATGCTTCTTATCTGATCAGGCTAAGTGGATTTGAATCCTTCAAAATCAAGCTACAGTCAATAAGCTATAAGCTTTAAGCCTGACTAATTCAAAATGATGTCTACGCATAAATTGTACTAATTATTTAAGCACACAACTGAACAAACTCTATAAAAGCTTATCACGGACAAAAAATCTAACTTTAAATTCAATAAAAAAATTTACAACTGGAAATGTTCAATAAAACTTCAAAAGTCCATTAATGTATCCGTCCCTAGCTTAGCGACCAAAAAAAGTCTCAGCACATTGTGCAAGCGCGAACGATCCATTCGATATAAATTTAATTGCTATCATTTCGCATGCCATAAACGGCAACAGTTCTTGTCAACTATTGAACGTTCTCTTTTCTTTTAAGTTTTTTTTTCATATTTGTACGTAAATAAAATTGCATAATCTCTTCGTTCGTTTCCACGAGAAAAAAATACTGTAAAGAGAGCAAGTTGGAGATCAGTCTCGTACGGTAGTGATTGATTAGAGTCTGAGCAGCACTGCACGCCAAAAGGCATAAAGTCTCATTGCGTGTTCAATTATGAAAAATTAAGATCTGCAAGAGCAGTTACTTTTGCATGGTCTAGTTAATGAAAATCAGGATTAGATATTAATCACAAGAAAACATGTATCTTTTCTAAAGCTTACCGCAGTTGTTGCCAACACATTATACATGATTATTATGAGCGTGCAAAATTGTGAAAAACTTTTATGCGGATTTTTTTTAAGAAATTATAATTGAGATTTATTTGCTGAGTGATTTTAAGATTAATTGTTGAAATGATTTCGCACTCGAAATGAAAAAAATAATGAAAAAAAAAAGAGATGTGATGACACACGATGCTTGTTTGGAACGTGTAATGAATAAGTGTTGAAGCGACAAAAAGATCTTTTGATTTAAGATTATTTAATTTATAATTTTCAGTGGAAATTACCTTAACAAAAATAACTCAATTAAAATTAACGCAATAAAGGTTGTAAGTTTTAATGCTCACACAATAAAAATTTATATTTTTTTTTATATTTATGAAACGTACGTTTGGTGCTTTTGTCGGTCTTTTTGGATAGAGAAATTCAGTTGTTTCGAATTTTTATTGACTGCTGATTGTGGGTCATAAGACTTAGAGTTCATTCACTTGTGAAGTCCATCATTAAGCTTACAATGTTAGTATAAGAAGTAGATAAGCTGTGTTAAACTAGAACTAGCATGGATAATAGCTATTAAGCTACATTGATTAGTATTAACTCGTTAAGATAGGCTTATTGCAATTTAATTGTTTAATATTATAAGCAAATAATCTCGAAAATCAGTAAATCTTAAATGTCTATATATCCATATAAAGAACGATCGTCATTTCATCAAAATCAACTAATCTCACTATCATGCACACATATCAAATCATTTCATAAATTCAAATTAATTCAAAATTACAGCAGCAACCCCAAATGCCGATAGTGATGCAAATGATATTCGTGACTCATATCGTGCAAGATTAGAAAGATACTCACGATTGCAACAGTGAAATATGTTGAAAATTAACATTTAACACTCACACATTCTCATAAACCGTTTAAAAAAAATTTGTTAAGCAATAATGTTTATTCCAATAAATCTTTTCACTGCCATTGATGAGTGAGTCGAATGAATAGATTAAGAGAAAGGCACACTTAGATGTGACACTAAAATATGTTTTATTCCTTTATTTATTAAAAAGCGTAAAGCTCACCATAATGACTTTTTATTACCTGACGATTAGCCATTGAGAAGCTTCAGAAGATTACATACTGGTTTTTACAGGAAGAAAAATCAATTGATTTAATTTATTGAAATTAATAAAATATTTATTGCGTACAAGATTCATTGGCTTGTTAATGTCAATCAAGTTGATTAAATTTGTAATTTATTTTATTGCAAACACGTAAATTTTAATCTCATTTTGTAAGTAGTCATGATGTTATATTCCTTCTAAGATATTACTGAACTAGATGTACACTAATGATGCAATCATATGTGGCTGTGTCCATTCACAGATCTAGCTTGACTTTTTTTTTAATGCAGTCAAATTCGATTGTTGACTAATTTAATAAATGAGCTGAAAATTACTTTACGGATGAGCTTAATCGGATACGCATGGCGCAAGCTAAATTACGCGTGTTATGTAGAAATGTTTAGGTGATGGACATTCGCGATGTTTATGATGATGGAGTCTCATTACCGCTCGTAAAAATCGTTTGGGCATAATTGATAATGTTTCAATTAGTTGGATATTTTGGAAGTCTGAAAGTGTGGGTATATGGTGTGTTATATGGGTCCTGACTGCTTAATGAGAATTAAATCAATTAGAAAGTGTTGTCCTCCAACTTCAAATTATGCAAATCGCTACTTTCCGAAAGTTATTAAAACTATACCAGTTTTTCACCTTTAATTTCCTCAAGGAAGTCATTTATCACTAAATCAATCCTAATTACAGATATTAGATACAAAAAAACAAATTACAATGCGAACGCTTTAATAAATTCATTGAACTTTTTTTTTTTTCATGAGACTAACCTGTGTGACAGTCGAGTAGACTTCAAATCATGGACATAAACGCCTTTCCTTTCTTTAAAAAATATAATCCACTAGAAAGCCTTTACGTCTAAGTAGCTTTACCACTCTATTCATATCTCAAGTACTTTACATTTTTTAGCTTTATCTAACAATGCGTAATAATGATTTTAAGAAATTTGAAATGTTTACAATGCAAAAGGTAATAAAATTATCGAAAAAAAAAAAACAGTTGCCACAATGAACCTTCGTTTATAGAAATATGCAGTTACACATGTGAATATTGTTAAGTTGCAAATAAAGAAAAGAAAAAAAGCGTATGTAATGACGCTAATAAGATATCGCATATTTACCAATTGATCCCGAACAGCAATGCTTCTTAAGGAATTTATTTATGTGGTCTATACTTTGCAATGCTTTGACTTATCGGCAATCTTCTTAGTTGCTGTGTAAAGGGTATAGATTATACCTTACCAAAGAGTATTAGATCCTAAAACAGAGCTGAAATTACTCCATTTAGAAAGCTTCTTTAACCTGGATGTTTGTGTTTGGACTTGTGTAGTCCGAACTCTCCGGAATCAAGCTATCTCTGTCCTTAAACACTAAGTTTGATGTAAATACCTCATTTTGCTTATTTAAAAACTTGATTGCTCCAACCTCTCTGCTTCTTGTTTTCATCAATTTAACGATAAAGTGCATTAGACACCTGTAAAGCCATAAAGTTTAGTGCATTTGCTCATTTGCAATTTCACACCTAATCATGCACAGTTCGGGTGCATTACGAAGCTTAGCACATTGAAGGAACAAAATAAGATCTTCTTTTGTTACCTCTTCTTCTTCTTTTACCTTTTTTATGTCTCTTATTTTTACCACTTCAATTGAAACTCTTTAAAAAATCTATTGTTTGACGGAATAGAAAACGTGACGCAATTACAATTTGATCATTGTAAATTGGCGTCTATTTATTTTCCCTAATTGTCTCGTATTCTCTCTACCTCTTTAGTTATATTATTTTTTTTTTCTATTAAGTATAACCAGACACACCATATCTATCTATGTTTTTTTTTTGCTGCTGTTACTTTTAGCTTGTTATTGTTATATCTCAATGTTTTAATTACATAGTTTTTTTTTTGTGTGTAAATTGATTTGTCGGCTTATTATAATGAATTTTATTTATGTAATGTTTTAATTATTGTCTCACAAAAAACAATGTGCAGTGAGCATCGACATAAGTAAATGAGTGAATAACAAAAGAAGTATTGCAGTTTACTTATTAAATGAATGATGAATTATCGCACTAATTATGGACCATGAAATTGCTCACACACTTTATTACATATCTAACAGCTAATTTATTATGTGGCAAAAGATCTATGCGTAGACACAATAGCGGCTTGTTGTTAATTGAAAGAACTGCAATAAAATACATTCAAGCATGTAATTCCTTCTCTAGAATATCATTGAAGGTCGTTTGAATGTAAATTGTTATTGATCCGGTCGCAAGTGCACTTTCATCGATTAATTCTAGAATCTATTAATCCAGATTAACAAGATTCTGTAGCATGTAGTTAGATATGAATTGCAATTAAAATTTTACAATCATAAATGTCAAGGAAATTTTTCCCAAACCCAAAACTCCAAAGTTCAATTTGAAAAAAATGCAAGATTTTTTTTTGATTATTGGCTTTGTTTTTAAATTGCATAATGCATCTATATACATTGCGGCCACATTCCAGTTTCTTTGGTCTGTGATTTTTCTCGTTTCTATTTTTAGCCAGATTATTTGATTGTCTGGTGTTAAGTGGGTGTTCACTTTGTTCTTGATTATTTGATGTGTAATTAAATTGCTGTATTTTATGAATCATATCTAGTTTAAGAGAATATTAATCAGATGCAGTGCCTTGAAAGACAGTTGACTGCAATTTAATTTGTCTAGAACAGTGAAAATGAATCATTTTTGAGACACAATAAATCTGAGCACCTTCTGTGATACACTAGTAGTAGGCAACATCTTGATTGGCTGACACAAATCAAGAAAACTCTCTCTAGCATTTCTTGGATACCTTCATGTTACGTCTGAAGGGTACACTAGTGTACAACCACCAAAGTTCTGTTATGACAGCCCTACGCCCCTCCATTTTTCCCAACCATTTTTCAAATCTGTAAAATGCGCCCCTGACATCCCACAAGCTCAACTAACTATGAAACAACATTTTCATGTCGTTTCCATTTTTTCTCAATCAATTCTCGTTCGACTATAATGAAATTTATTATGATAAAACCCTTCTCTAATAATCCACTGTATTACCTGCCTTTATATATAGCATTTACAATTCATATGAGAACGATCGGAGATCAAGAGACGAGTGAAGTGTTTTTTGCATAATATTGTAACTGGTTGCTTTATAATTAGAATTTTAAAGGCCATTATTATATTTTTTTTTCTCTCCATGTTAGTTGTCACGGTCGTATCACTAGCGTACATAAACCATTAAAGGAACAAGTGATATCGATGTTTGTGTAATACACTTTAAACAACACGTAAATTCTCTCTTTAAAGTTCTACTTTATCTTTTGACTCAACGAGTGACTTGTGTGTTTTTTTTAGCTTTTTTAAAGCACGTCCTTGAAATATGATATGATCAGTCACTCATTCATTATATATGAAAATTTTTCAATCAATTTTTTTTAGACAACGAATAATCATAAAACTTATTAGATTGCTGTATTGTTTTGGACTAATGGTGAATAAATTAAGTCTCTAACTATTTTTTATTTGCAATATTCATCATCATCTAGCTTTTAAATCAATTTTTTCGCATAAACTTATAAAATGTATCATCTTTTGTCATTCACATTAATTTTACGGCTCATAAAGTCTCCAAACAAAGCCATAATATTTATTAAATGGGGTCTCAAATATCTTTCGTTGATTACTTTTGCCCCTGAAAAGACACCAGAAATGCCATTAGAATGCTGATGAAGAAGTTGCATGCAACAGTTCGGTTATTTATTATTTTGTCACACGATATTTCCACTCCAATTTTTCAATATCCCACGTCGTAAAACGGTTCACTTACAAAAGATGCCGTATTATCTCATTTTTTCTCTCTCTCTTTCTCTACATATATCTCTTTTGTGTATCAAGGTCGTCTGCATAATTTTTTATTTTTTCGAGTCTACTGGTTTTTATTTAATTTAATTTTGAGGGCACCATAAATCGCTATCGAATAAATAAAACTTAACTTTTTTTTCTTCTTCTTTATGATGATTTAATTTTTGTCATTTCATTTAAGTCCTACAAATTAATTAATATTCTGATCAAGCGCTGTTGAAACGTGCCAACGTGCTATTTTGAAGTTTGAGATTCGTGATTATGGCATTTGAAAGATACGCATTTTTTTGGTTTAAGAATTTGAATTTTTGAATAAAAATGTGCAAAAAATGAAGGTTAGTTGATGATATAATATGCATCATAAATCTGCATCGTATGCTTAATTAGGTCCTGTATAAGGTTTCCCGAACTCTCGATCTCAAATCTGATTCTCAATTCTCAATTCCCAAGACTGCCCAGGAAGTCTCGGTCTCGGTCTCGGCATTGGGGACCTTTAGTCTTGTATCCTCACCTGAAGCGCAAACAGAACTTTTGTGAAGATAGAGGAGGTAAACAATTTGAGGGGTTAATGACTTTCATGAAAAACCCTAGCAAAGTAGAGGACACAGGAAAGTTTTTGACCCCAAACCACTCCGTTCCTCTTGAATACACCCCTAAACATCACCAAAACTCAAAATCCAATTTCAATAATCTTTCTCGACATAATTGACGGGAAATTGTGCTAGTTATTATACCGTTTTAAAATTCAAGATCAATATGCAATTTCCCGTCAAACAGCATCAATGTTTTTTTTTTTCCACGGGAAGCTGCAAAAAATTTGACCATAACATTTTTTTTTCTTCTTTTGATAAAAACTTATTAATTCAAAATAGTTGTTGGAATGTGCACCTTGCAAATTTCAATGTTTAACCCTGACATCTACCACGTGTGCCGGACAACTATTCAAAATATTATTCACAAGAGCACTCATTTTAATAAAATTTCGCGCTAAAAACTTCGTCAAGTAGAATTCTCGATGAATTCTTAGCTATTATATTATGAAAATATCATTATTAAGTAATTATTCATAAAAAAAGATCTAAGGAAGCTTCTTAAGAAAATATTTAGTTTTTGAATAATTTATTATTATTCATTAAAGTGGTTTAATATCGCTACATGAATCAGTAAACAGCTATGCGTCTTGACTTTACTTGAAAATGAAATCCTATTGTGAATTAACCAAAAAATAATACAGCAAAAATAACAAGGCTTAAAATTAAATGCTTCATTAGTATGCTCTTGCCACTGTTGGTTAAAATATCAACACACAGAGAGTCCATTAGCAAATAGACTGCCAATAACTCAACTTAATGGAATTTCACATTCGATGATGCTTAATTTCGTAATTGCTATGGAATCTTTTCTCTCGGCGTTGACCAATGCATTCGCAAAATGTCTTGATTAAATCATGATAAGGTATACTCTTCTTTTTTTTCGGCATAAATTATCTTCGTATCTTAGGTCATTATCGCGTTTAAAATGAATAATATTTACAAGCATTCATAGAGATGTATCTATTGTGTGAACGAACGGATTTCTGTTTGACTGGCCGAAATGACATACATTTTTTGATATCATCCGTTTATTGTCTCATATATAAGCTTGTGAATACGGTAATTTAGGCAGAGTTGATGACGATGAATGGACTGAAGTTTGAGAATGGCCTTGGGATTTCAATTCTGGAATTTAAATTTACTGAATCTTAGGATTGATCCCTAGTCTAGGCAATAGCTTAGCATTTAGACTGCAAATGGTGCCTAAGTTTGTGATGGCTACCTTTTTTCGAGGCACAGGTTGGTTTTAAACCTCCACCGAAACCACACATGTCATATGATTCATAAAGTTTCCAAAAATTTCATCGGCATACTAGTGTCGCCCACCACTGACCTAAAGTAATCATCAATAATCTAATTAAAGCTATTTGACTCAAATGCATTATTGCATGAATTCGAATGATTTAGGAATTTGTTTACTAAATTTTGAACAACAGCAGTCTAGTTTTGGTTTAATACAAAGACATTAAGTTTCTCAAAATAAATGTTACTTTTGCAAAGTTTCACAAAACTTCAAGTCCAGGTACATAAAAAATGTATATACCATTAAGAATATTCGAAACTATTATCAGTCTAGATTCTCATATTATTCATTAAACAAGTACGCTAAGCAGCCTCAACTCTGCATTTTATTATACTTTATTATCTCATTTCATTTTTTTTTCTGATTTTTTCATTCACGAATCCACCAATAAATGTGACTATTTGACTTGATTGGATTTTGAAAAGCATATTTACCCTATCTAATATTTGACATTTAATCATTGCTTTACCGGTCGTTTCTCTCGTTTTTTTTTTTGTTTCTTAAACGAAAGTTTTGATGTATTTTTTTACAATAAAAACCGTAATTATTGATATGATGTGACAACAACTGATTAGATTTGAAGCTTTTATGGTAGATCAATAATTTATTGCTGTTGTCTGGATTAAAACTTGAATTTTATTACATCATATATTATTTAAATTGAATCATTTGAATAACATTTTGTTTGGCAATAAGAACGATTCTTATAAGAATTAACTTCTAAACGCGCTCAGAATATTAAGCCGCATTCACATTTCTACCGGTAAAAAAAGTATTGTTTACTGCTGTGAAGTTGTTTTGTTTAATATAATAATATTATTATAAGGAAATTGGAAGTGAAAAGTGTTAATTAAGTGCTTAAAATTTCATGCTTGTGTCACTTTAGTAGCTCTCGTGAATGAAGATATAAAAATAAAAAATATGGATGAGCGTAAAAGCATTAACAAGTGAACGAAAAAAAAAAAAATTCAAAGTTTCTCTGCAAAACAAAACAAAAAAAAAATTTGAATAAATTAATAAATCTTAACGGTGAGTCTTTTTTTTCTTCTTAATAAAAATATAATCTTTATTTAAAATAATTATCGTAAATCATCATATAACGAAAAAAAAAATGAATATTTACAAACATTAAATGATTGATGAATGATGGGAATCTCCAAAATTGCATTTGAAAATGTGTGAATGTGTGTGGTTTTTTTTGGATGAAATCTTATTTACAAAAGAGCTATAGATTTTTTTTATTTTTTTGCATTCAGTCATATAATAATTATACTTTTTTTTTGATGAATACTTAAGTTATTTTTTTGAAAAACTTCAAGAAGAAAAATTCATAAAAACACAAAAACTAATATTTTTTGTTCTTGAAGTTTTTGAAAGTCATGGGAAATAAAGCATTGAACGAGAAATAACAAAAAAAAAACTACTCAAAAAGTTAATTTAACTATCAAACATAATATATAAATTATTGTTACATTCCTTTTTTGTCATCAGTTTATTATTAAATTTAAATTTGTGAAACGAAAAGATTTTTTAAGTAACGATAAGCAAACAAACTGATTTCTAATGAAAGTGCGGCGCATACTGTGTGAAAGATCTTTCTACTCCAAAAAAAATATGAAAGAAATGATTGAGGGTCATTCATTTGGTTGTGTAACGCAAGAAATTCAATTTCTCAGAGCCACTAACTCAGCTTCAGACTCTTCCTCCCGCTGAATCCCCATTAAATTAAATTGCGATTAACCCGCATAGCTTCTACTAGAGGAAGTCAAGTTACACAACAAGTGATCGACCCCACATAGAGAAGTATTTCCATAAAAAGATCAGTCCATAATTTCTTTTTGTATGCGAATAAATGAATTGATTTTTAAAGTGCATGAAGTATGGTTAATGGAGGACTTTTTGTCGATGAATAAATAATTTTGGAATTCATTTATCCAAAAAGCATCTTTCAATTAGTTACAGAATTGAAAAGGAAAGAAATAAAATAGTGTCCTTGACAAACAATTGTTAAAGTTAAAGAAATAGCGAGTGGAAGTCTCTCAACGGAATTCATCTTCTTCTTTTTTTTGTTTAAAGCTTTTATGTACACTCTAAGAATTTGTATTTGTTACTGTGTTGAGCGGCTTCGCAAATGGCTTAATCATCATTGTTGCTTTTTTAAGCGTATAGTCCCATCCTCTCCATCTGAACCAGACGATACCTTGTCGAGCTGTTATGTCTTGTGGATCGTGAAGGTAGAGACCATTAAGACCTCGTCCACAACTCTTCCACCACCAACCACCCTATTGTATTGAAATTATTCACAAAAAAAGATAGAAAATTAAATATTCATTATCATAATTTGAGTTTAAGTAAGCATTAACAAACCTTGAGCATACTGGCGCAATTCAGCGAACTTCTGTCATTGTCTCTGTTGTATGTTGAGAATGGACTGTTGTTTGAGCCATACCATGGATCATTTAGTGAATCACCAGCATTTCCTTCATATCCATCAATCTCAAGCTTGTAATAATCAGCTTCTGAGTGAATTTTAAAGTGTGAATATTGAGCGTATCTATAATAGGTTAATAAACAATAAAAAACATCGTTATTTTAATGAAAGGTTTCTATAGACTGTTATAAATCGATTAAAGATAATTGCAAAAATTCAGTCTACGCCAATAAATATTCAAATTGACTCTGTTTGGTTTGAAACTAGCTTATTTACATAAATTAATGAAGTGGAATATGATATTGACCTTTTATTGCCCTCAAAGTCCTCTAGTTCAATGCGCAATGCATAATCTTCGTTATTTGTTAGCATATAAATGTTTTCATTTCCCATCCAAAACTCCTTGGCCGGATCACCAAATCCATTTTTATAATCAGCCCAATCGCGATTGAAATTCTCTCGTGGCTCGCCAAAATCATCACGACGTTGAATTACCTGCAAAAATTATTATTAATAATCAGTTACTACTTTATCTCTGTTGTTTTGTTCAACATGATTGAAATGACCACAACTTTTCTTCTTACTCATTGTTGTGTACGGTCGTAAAAATACTAAAATAATTTCGTTTTCTTGCATGTCAATATGTCAAAAATGTATCATGTCAAATATTTAAAACTATTTAAAGTGAACTAAAGAAAACTTTCATAATTATAAATAAGCAATAATGTTACATGACTACCATTTCGATAATATTCAGAAAATAAATGAAGGAAAGAAAGTCGGAAATGCGACAAATAACTCGACTTTAATAATTGACACCGAAAATAATGCCCAAAAGCATGCCGCAGCTATGTTACATTTTATGCAATTTCCCACACAAAATTTAATTTTTTTTCCTTACCGTCCATCCGCCATCAGCAATTTCTTGTTCACAAAAGACTTTCAAAAACCAATAAGTTGTGCCACGAATCTGAAGATAATAGACACCTGATTGTCGCATGCCTGCATTCATCAATTCCGTACATGAAAATCCCTGTGAAAGAAAAGAAAATTTATTAATTATGTCAATTCCATTTTACTTGATAAAGTCCCACTAATGTGCATATAAAAAAGTTAATTAGTTAAATTACTCACTTTAACGTCTTTAAAACTGAGAGCATCAGTTGTGAAGGTTGTGTTAAGTTTTGATGGCTTATTTTTAATGCTTGGAAATATAACGCCACCTTTGCGTGGTGCCGCATTTTTCGTCAAATTCGGTTGATTCGTTGATGTTGAATTAATGAAATTATTTATGCCACTTCCTGCAACTGAATTGGTTGTTGCTTGCGTATTCGTTACTGATGATTGTGTTGTTGGTGCAACAGTTGATGTTGTCGTTTGACTTTCAGTTGATTCTTGAAAAACTGAATATCTATTTGGATTGTATTCAACAAGTCGATCTATTGTTGGGTCAATTAGCAAATCAGCTGGAACTGGACGTTGTGAGAGATTTGTTACATCATCCTCTTGCTTTTTTAGTCTCCTTTCTACCATATCGAGATTTTCAATGATTAAATTAGTCTTTGTGCGAAGATCTTGATGTATTTGACCAATTGCGCGCTCTTGTCGTTGTGTTTGTGTTAGCAATTTGTCAGATTTTGGCAATAAATCATCAATGGAGCTTTTTGTTCCAACGACAACATTCCACACTTCATCCATTTTCTCCGACACTGACAGAATTGGTTTAACTTGATGGACTAATGAATCGATTTTACTTGACTTCAGATATGGCGGTATTGTCGTCGTGTTATAAGCGTTGACATTTTGCTCAACAACAATTGCCTCGTGTACATCTTGAACTAAATTAAGCATCTTGCCAACATTTTGTGACACTAAATTTACATGAAATTGTAGCTTTTTGTCAATGGCCTCAGTGGTTTTTCTCAATATATCTAAATCCTTAGTTACATGGCTCATAACTTCACTATTCATTGCTCTAGTTATGTCAGCTACATTCATATGAATTGGCTTCTTCTCGCTTGCCTCAGCATTAATGTCATCAACTGACAAGAAATTATTGTCAATTTGTGTCTTAATTTTAACTAATTTTGTGTCAATGTCAGACACTTTCTGATCTAATGACAACAATCGATTATTTAGCACCGCTGATGATGCTTTTGAGGCAACTTTATCTCTCATTAATGGATCCTCATCAGAGAGTCTTGTATTTAAATCACCTAATCTCGTTATAATGGCATCTGTTTTGAGTATATTGTCGGCCACTTTATGGTCCAATGACTCGACACGTCGCATCATATGCTCAACAGCTTTATCCAGATTATCGATTCGCTGTAATTTTCCCTCAAGTGTTGAAATTACAGCTTCGAATATCGACAGCAATTGCTGTTCTCTATAATTTCAAAATTCATGATATTGAAATATAAGAAAAAAATACATAAAATTGAGGAAGAAAAAAAAGAGAAAATTTGAAATTGAATAAAAAGACTAGAAGCACTTAACAGATTATCAAAAAGGGAAAATTAAATGTGAAAATATTTTAAGTACTTAATTAAATTGACTGTCTAATTCGTCATCAATTTGTCATTTGTGTTAATTGTGACATGCGCATGAAAGGCAAATGTGTTATTTGTACTTGCTATTTACTACCTTAGCATACATTCATTATGGATATTATTAAGCAATTTGAAACATTGCAATTATGGTTTCATAGCTTTTAAAAAAAAGCAACAATATCGGTGGAGTTCACAGTGTGTGCACAAAAATAGCAAATATGATTTGTGTGTATTTTTAGTCTCGAGTCTCTCAGCGTGTTGATGTCAACAATCAATTGGTTTTTTAGCGTAATTAAAGAAGTGGAAACGTTTGTGGTTGACTTTATTTTGTCAATAGGTCTTTGGGGTTTATATTCACGGAAGGCATTAATGATCTAGTTTCCTTCCCATGATTGACATCAAGTCAATGTCTTCAAGATCACATGAAACTGATTCCATTCAAAAATATTTGATTTATGTCAATCTACATTCAAAATTCAAATAACAAACAGCTTAAAAACTAGAAATTCAATCTAGAAGATCAAAGATAACATCATAAATAATGCGCTCTATTCAATCATGTTCAAATTAGCATTTCATGTATCGTATCTGAATAAGCTTAAATGAATTAGTCAGCAAGCTAACGCTATGATCCGAAACTGTGTCAAAAGATGCTGCATGTGGAAGAAGAAACCGTGAGGAGCTTGTGTGAATTATTACGACACAAGTCTACCGACGTTAAAAAGAAGATGAAGAAGACAAAAAGATTTATGATGAGTAATGGTACAATAATCAATTGGATGGCTTCAATTTACAAGCTGATGATATTTTATTTCTGATTTTTCTGTTATGTTTAGCAATATAAAACGTGTGTGTCCATACAAATTATTAATTTTTATTTACTATCCAACCGAATCATATTTCTATCTTGCATAGATTACTGAAGATACTCAATTTTATGACACGGTCCATTATCGTTTAGAGCTTGTGGATATTAACTCTCATCATCCCTCTTTAATAACTATGAACATGATTACTGTTGATATTTTTCAACTTTTGTGTGATCTTTAAACATGATATATTAGTGACCTATATGCTTACTTTAACAAACTTATGATAATATAAATACGCGATCATATCGATTTACAATTTTGTATGTTGCCGAAATTTCGAATAAATTTAGCATATATTTTATGGATGATTTCAAAAGAAGTTCAAAGAAAATTAATAATCGCATTAAAAATTTATGGAACAGTGTTGCAAACGATAGGTCAGGGACTGTCATGGATTGTCCTAACAGGGAAAGAGCGTGCTCTCCAAAGTTTGGTTATCTCAAATCTAAATTAGCATGCTTGCGAGAGTTCCTCTCTGCCTGCTCTTCTCTTGAGAGGATGCTCTTTGCCTGCTAAGGATGTTTAATATTCCTGATAAAATTTGAGATTCTTTAACAAATAAAAGATATTAAAAAACGCATAATTAGCTTTTAAGCATAAATTAGCTTTTAATTTCCTTCTCAGAAACAGAAAATTTTAACAATCGTGACTCAATTTTGTATCAAATTTTTATGGTTTATGTTACTTTATGGCTTTCCTTAATCACTTAGTTTTATAAAATACTTCGATTACCATCTACCTTGCAAAAATCATTATGCCTAATTTAATAAGTATAAACTGTGATAGGCGCCATGTGATGCATATTCATGATGCTATTTCATCGTTTCCACGCTCAAAATGATTAAATGTAAAAAATAGTAGTTCTCAAAATGACAAATTGCTTCCTTATAAGTTATAAAAATTTTAATTAAATAGGAAACTCCAATTTAGCAGCTTTTAAATTACTGAGATTTATAAAAATATATATTCATATTTTTACTACAAGATTATGCATTTTTTTTGGCTAGAGTTCCTCATAGAATGGAATGTGCTTGCTATACCATAGAATTTATATTCAAGAGTGTGTATCCATAAAATAGAAGAATAGTAAATGCAGATTTAGCTAAGCTATTCGAATTCATCAATGATCAATAAAATTGCAAATATGAACTAATATTTACGACTTCTGACTTCACCATGATAAATGCAGATATGGCTGATTTGATTGTTAATAAACTTGATGTTATTTTGCGTATTCGTGGCATACTTAAAATGTCACACAAAAAAACGATAAAAAATAAGTCAAAATAATCTCTGCATATTGCAGCAGATGTTAATGAATCTTCAGATTTTGATATGAAATATCAAATAAAAATCAATGATGTTAGAAGGATTAGAAAAAATTGAAAATGTCAGCTGATGTATTAAACATATTTTTGATATTTCAAAGAACCTAGACTAAATCATTGATAACTGCCGGTTTTTTATTGATATTAGGCCATAAAAATATGAAATGTCTATTTTTAGAGGCGTTTATAGACCCCACGAGATATATCATTGTACCAAGGATGACATCACTTCGTTGTGATATTGTCAAAACTTTGGTCTCAAATTGACATTTTCTCAAATTTTAATTTACAAAAATCCAGATTTGATGAATCTGATTGAAGAAAAATGCTTCAAAATTTCAAAAATCTTAGAAAAATTCAAAATCAAGAAGAACGTTCAGTTCTATAAAGATCGAATACTCGAAAAAAAACTTCGTCATTTTTCCTCAAAAATACAATCATATGCTGTATATTATGCTTATTTCATCAATATTCAATTAAGGCTCTTTTATTCAAAAATTTGTATGAAATACGACAATTTATTGCAAAATATCAACAAAAATATTTTTGTTCATGAATAAAATATATTAGCACGGGTCAATGTCATAGTCGGTGTACAAAAAAATCGTAAAATTTTGAATTAAATCAATCGAATGACCCGAGGATTAACGAAATTCTCAATGATATATTTAATAAAATATTCCGCGCATCTTTCTAAGAAAAAAAGAAGCATTAGAAATGCCAAATCGTGTTAATCAGATTATAAATTCAAGTCATAGCCCAGTTTTTATATCGAAGACATAACTTAATTTAAATAAAAAAGTAGTTTTGGAGGTAAGGCATTATTTATCTGAATTATTTAATATTTTGGATGAACTTGTCGATAAAAATATCAACAAATTGTGCAAAACTATAGTTTTTGACTTTTCCGAAAATAAATATCAAATTTATGGATGTCAATGCGTACGCTACCAACCGCATTTTGTAGTCTCGAAATTAAAATGATTTAAATAATGTCATTCAAAAGATCATGTTGGTATTTTGCATAAACTCTTCTTCTTTTAATGATCTATTGCTGATTTTATGCACAAATGTCTATTAAATTAAGTCAAAGATCATGCAAACTTTTTCCATGCCGGTCTATGCCTATTTCAGAGATTAATTTTTCATTCTGTTAATAGATATACGAATCAATTGACATTTACATTTCACAAAATTTTTTATATATTGAAATGTGAACGACTTTTATCAAAGCGTTGCATACTAAAAAAGTTCAACTCGTTGTGCTTGTTATTGATCAAATAGATTGAAATACATAAATAAGTAGTTTGCTTCTTTATTTTCTTGTTTATCCAAAATTAATGAAATTGGATTTTTATCCTTGATTCGAGGCACATTTTATACAATGTCACGAGATTGCATTCAATAGATTTGACCGCATGTCTAAAAATATCAAATGGAGAGACAAAAAATTCCATTTGCGTGAAAAAGGGAATGAGAGAAAATCAGATGAAATGTTAACAGGTGTTGAAATCTTATAAACATTTCTTTGTTGATGATAAATGCAAAAAAACTTCATCTCAGTAGTAAGCGATAATGGGTAAAAAATAAAAATCAAGGTAGGTCCACCGTGAATAATATAAAAGATCCAAAAATTCAAGTGATTGTTGGTAGTTAGTAGATGCTGAATTGCATTTTACCTAAAATGTATGATCGTTTTATTGATTTTTGATCTTATTTGAAATTTGATTAAGTGAAAAAAGATTTGCAGAAATTTGGCACAAATTGGCAATTTCTCAAACAATTTTGGATTTCCTTAATAATTTCAAATGTAATTTAGTCAAATTTGTGTTGTATTTGATGACTAAATCAAGACTAAATTAGGAATTGAGTTACTTGTTTCTTGTATTTTGCTCTAGAATTTAACAAAGGTTGTGTATAAGAATTAATGTAGGCATTGACAAAGCATTTAAATGCATTTGTAGAATAATTGACAAAGAATTATCTAGACAAAGAATTACCCGAAGAGCACATATCGAATAATCGATCAAAATCTGACTTCAAACCGGTTTGAAGCGGATTTGGTTTAAAAACATGTAAAAGTTACACTGGCCTAGTACCGGATGATAGATCGATTAACCTACTTGTGCTATTCGAGTTAGCTTAAATTTGACTCATATAAAAATATATTTAAGTGTCATGAGTAGTTGAATTGACTTGAGTATTCTTTTCTATACCAAATCTTAAAAGTCTTCGAATTATCAGGGTTAAAAATTTAAAGAAGTCGTTCTAAACTATTGAGGTTCGAAATTTTGTTTACCGGAAGCTTAGATAGTTCATCCACATAATATGCCAATAGGATATCACCTAATTGAACCCAAAATTAGATCCATCTCAAATTTAATCAGCTCAAACATAATTTCACATTTACTCAATTTACATAATATTCAGGTGTAACTCAGTTTTTTGTGACAAGTGGATTGAGTTGTCAGAAGATTGACGGCAAATAGGATTTCAATTTTATGATAAATAACATAAAATAAAATTCCCTTCCTCCACGATCTCAATCTAACATTTATTGTTCACAACTCATGCATGATTAATGAATTTCGAGCCTGTGGTAAGCGCTCTACATAATTTAAATATATTTTTTTAATGTTCCAGTTATACACTTGGCAAAATTTGTTTTAGTACAATTTCATTTAAATGCTTTTTTCAATTTTTCAACTTAAGCAATAAAAATTTAATAATAGCAATAAATTTACTTCCTTCTTGACTGCATTTTCTATTTATTGAAAAATGAACAATGGAAAAAGGCACAGACCAGCCATCATGACATTGCAAAATGATTCAAATTTTTTATTTATTTCTGTGATTGTAGTAATCCTCAAAATTTATCCGTTTGTTCCATTGTTCATATTCAATTTTTTGAATTTTATATTAATGGGGGGTTGTTTATAAATGACGGTAGATATTTGTTATGGGGGCGGGTGTGATCTGTAGCGATTGACAATAATCCGAGTGGACCAAAAACTGTTTAGTCATCAACTAGACATTTATTATAGGACAGGCGTGATCTTTAACGACTGCATGACACTAATCATTATGTAAATCATTAGAAGTAGTCACCAACTAACTAAGTAGAGACATGTGAACTGAGTCTTTAGCGGATGTAGTACAATAATTGAAATAATTTTAGCGCTAAATCATAAAATAGTTTGGACAACACTGAATCAAGTGAATAAGAAACGGTTGGGGGTCAACAAGTCCAATTTCTGACCGACTTAATTTTCAACAGTCCCTATCTACCTCAATATATTCTATATTTTTAAATTTGATCTATTGTGGAAACATAAATTTATTATAATTATTTGCTATAGTTCTGCCCCGAGTTCAGCACAACAAATCTACTCATTTATTCATTTTGGCTATTGAAAATTAATAATAATAGTCTAGCGTATCTCAATATTGAGTAAATAAAATGTTATTTATTAAAATCAACACCTGATTTTACGAGAATGCTAATTTTATACACATTGTATGATGTAGGAAAAAAAATGTTTCTGCTTCTGTGAGTTTTCAAATTTTATTACTTCTTTATGAATTTTGATCATCGACATTAAGATAACTTGCAAATGCGCCTTGATCGTTTTGCATTCTATGCCAATAATTACTCGGTTTTATTGTTTCGTGATTTTTTTTCTTCTCTTCTCGTTTCATGAACATGACAAGGTCGCTAGGCCGTATATCTCTCAACACCATATCATTATGTGTGTCTTTTGTTTATTTTTCGTATGATATTTTGTATGACTTTTAATGCACTTCATGCTTTTATGATATTTCTATGAAGAAACTGTGATGATGATGATGATGAACTCGTCTCGAATGGATGCGAGAGTAATGAGGCGGTTGTGGAACGTTTTTGAAGTTAACATTCTCTAAAATTGAGATGATAATTGGTATTGGAGCTAGAAAATCTTAGAAACTTAGACTTTCAGGATCTTAAGCTCTATAAGCAATTTGAAACATTCGAGTATGAGGGAATTTAGTCTCTTGACAACCACAAGATACCACAATTAAGAGTTAATTTAGAAATACTGCAAATTCCATGCTTATATGTTCGGTTTAGCTGAGATTTAGCTCAATAATTTAATTAATTTCACAGCATATTGAATTCTGAAATGCTTAGCACAATACAAGCTGTTTTCTGTGGTATTGTAATGTCGACATAGCAATCATGATCTCAAGACCTAGTAATACAACTTGACGTTTCTAGAATTATATCATGAACTAAACAACAGATTGATCATTTGCATTCCTTGAATATAATTTGAATATCACTCAAGAATCAAATTTGAAAATCAATCAAAATTAAAATTTCTGAAGATTTTTGTTCAAAGTCAACTCCTTTCCAATGCCTTAGTAAATATCAACATTATAAATTTGCGATAAAAAAATCTATCTACACATGTTTATAAATCCTAAAGAGCAAAAGCGAAAAAAAATGTGCAATGGATTAATTTGTCATTATATCTAATGATGAGATTTCCTAACATCATTTCAGTGGTATTTTGTGTAGATGTCCGTCCATTCATTCATTCATATGTGATGAAACATTCGATACTTTATGTCAACAATAAAAAATGCAGAGTAGTAGTAGACCAACATACAGAGCGAGCCAATGAATGTGAGCAAAAAAAAAAATGCAGTTAATCCAAAACAGGTTTTCTGTTTTGGTTTTGTTTTTGTCGCAACTGAAGAAAAAAATCAGCAGTTTATGTTCGTATTCACACGCTAAAATTTTTTTTTTGCGGTTTCTTTTATAATTTTTGTTTTGTTTTTATTTTTTCTGTTCAAAATATATCCAGAAGGAATGTGTCTTACCAAAATCATATGAATTATGTTCAGCTAAAGTTTATATTGAGCTCAGTTAAGCAATGACTTATATTACTTTGTTTAATTAACATGTGTTTAAATATACATTTAATTTAACAGACCAAATACCACATAGGTCGAATTCCATTTATGCCACAACTGAATCGAATTTCTTTTTGTCCATTCTTTATGTCTCATTAAAATTTAACACTGTACGCGAAGGCGCCAATTACTAGGTAACAATTATATTTTGAACATTGGCAGATAAAAGTCATGATGAATGTCAATTTAGGTCATAGTTCGTATAGATTGATGTAAGGGCTACAAGGGTTGACACGACTAATTGAATATGTTTATAAAAATAAACTACAGACGTACTTGATTTTGACCATTAAAAGGTTTTTAAACTTGTTGATTTTTAAGGGAAAGTAGGATGTGAAGGCATTAAGTGCTAATGACAGGCTAAAGGTGATGAATTGATCAAATATTATTGAGACTTTTAATTTGATTTCAGTGCTTTAAGACACAATTGAAGAGTGTTCCGCGTAGCTTTTAAGAGAGGCTCCACAGTGAGACAGCTTCCATTTAGTGTTAATGAAAAAGCTGTTGCAGAACCTTAAAATCTTCGTGTTTCTCAGAAAGATACAAGAAACATTTTAATTACTCCCAAATCATTTATTTTTCTAAGAAAAGCCAAATTTTGGTGTTTGAAGAATTTTTGAAATATTTCGTTGATTTCATGTCATTAAAAATTGATCACTTAATAATATGAGGAAAAGATAACAAGGTATTGATGTTGGAATTGTTTTGAAGAACTTCATAACCCCCAATTATAAGGAAACCTTGAGAATGGCATAATAAAGACATTAAAATGTATCCAAAACAGAAACCAAAATTAGAGTCGTTCACAAATGATGTCTGAGAAGGTCTGAATATCAAACATTTTGAACCACTGAGTTTCAAACAGTTCTAGATCTGGCATAAAAGTGAGCGTTAATTTGAATGATTCGCTCCAATTTAAATTGATGCTGAGAATTTGAATTCTAAGAACACTGCATGTACGATCAATATAATTAATATTCTTGAGGAAACATTAATCAAGCAGTCATAAACAAAACCTTTAGTTCGATCAGTTTATGATCTAAATTGTATGTGTATAGCTCATTTGAGAAGCATTCTAACATTTAACCTAAATTAATGTACTCAACATAATTCAATGTATCCATAAATTAATCTAAGACACATAAGTTACTAGCATTGCTAGTTCTGCATATTAATTTCAATATTAAGAAGTAAATAAATTGTACTAATTAATAAAAAATATTCAATATTCAATAAAACTTTAAGATCACATCCTTTACACAAGCTTTAAACTTGAAAGTTTCAACACAAAAAATTTATTATCTCCACAATTTAAATTTATTTGCCTGCAAACGCAACTTTAAGTCATAAAAATTAATCTAAAACAATTTCTATTTCGCTCATTTACTCTACCTAACGACCTAGTCTTCAGCATTTTGATTAATAGATCCAAGTCCTATAATTTATGTTTATTATTGAATCTAAATAATGATTACGGCTTCATAAAAAGTAAGCAATAATATGATTATCATAGCCGTACAATTTTTCATTGCTTCTAATGTGAAACTTTCAATTTTAATGAATAAGCGGCAAAAAAAAACGGCTAATTTCCTTTCTCAGCATCAAAATGTGTAGCAAAAAAAGCCCGCAAAATAAAAACTTTTTTTTTATGAACGATAAAAAAAAAATGCCAGCACTTTCAAAATAAGTAGATAAACCTTGGGTGAATAAAATAAAATCATTTAAAACATATCGAAATACGAAACACAAAAAAAAATATTGAATGAGCTCGCGCAAAACTTTAAAGTCATTAACATGATCAGATAATTAATGAAGGAAAATAATGTAGGTTTATTCTTGTCGATCTGTTTTCTTCTTTGAAACTTAAAAAAAAAATTAACTATTGTCTTTCATTTCCATTCCCGTTCTGCAACGAGTTTGCTGCTTGTCGGGGGGCACGAATCTCTGTTGAGAGGCACTCTAGATTATGCTTACTTTTTTGGTTCAATGTAAATCATTTTATTATTATTATTGCTATTTACTATTATTTGATTAAGATTACTATAATAATTGGTTAGTGGAAAATCTTTGTAAAGTCACTGACAATAATCACGAACATTGTGGGAGTTGATGCAAAAAAAAAACTAGATTTTAATGAGCCCTTAAGCTTGACACGATTCATTTTTATGATTTTTATTTTGCAATGTTTGTAATGCTTATTATTTATATTATGCATATTAATAATGCGGAAATTAGACTCATACTGCATGTTTCTTAAGACATAATTTGCAGATGAGTTGTGAATTAAATTATTTATGTATAAAAAGTGTGAAATATTGAGTGTATAACATTAATTTTATTGTTTATGAAGTTGATACGGTCGGTAAAATTGTTGCATGTGTTTTGGATGCATTTTTGGATTAAAACATTGTTGCTAAATTTTTTAATTTAGGAATTTGAGAAATTATGCTTTCCTAGTTGCGTTTTACATGGTGAAAATGTAGACATAAATAAAAAGCAAGCTTTCATTGTCAACTAACAAAGTTGCAAAGTTGCAAAGTTGCTTAAACTTTTCCCGAGCGACACAAATTAAGAAGGCTTCTATAAACCTCTTTCATTAATACCAAATGGAAGCTGCATTCATTTGGCATCCGTATGACTTTCTATAGTCATTTGAGTCGCTCGGGTTTGAATTTTGTTAAGAATATGTTGTTTGACAGATGGTTTAAAATCTCATCAATTACTGTTATTTATTAAGTAAACGACCCATTAATAATTTAATTTAAGTAAATTCAATACCTTTTTCAAGGAATTGCATAACCAACTGGAGACAACCTATTAAATATATTTATTTTTAAATAATTACATTAATGGTACTAAAATTTCCTTTTGTAATGCAAAGTACCAAAAAATGAGGCGTGTTCCCTAAGGTATGCCCTAAAGCAGTGTCGTCTTTTCATTTTTGACACTGAATTAATTGCGACATCATAATAAAATTTACTAAAAGTGTTAATGAGGTATTAAATTGAAGTTTTAGCATGTCTTAATGTACTTATCATAGTTATTTGACACTACAGCTAGTTTAGGCTGTTATGAAGTGTGATTTAGTAGTGATTTAGCCAGTAGCAAAATGACAATGAGCTCTAATCTTCAGTAAATGCTTGTCCTAGACTCTATTGTAGATTAATGCATGCCAAATTGTATCCATGAATTTGAAATAAAATTGGAATATTAGAAAACATACAATTTGAATAGAAAAAGTATGCAAAGTATGAATAAAAGCATATTTAGCTGTAAAACTCGCTCAAAAACCTGAATAAGTCCAGTATGCAAAATACAATGCTAATGTAATAACAATAATTAAATGACTAGCGAGTTTAGGGGGCATTGAGCTTAATTTCATTTTATATTTGCTAATGTTCCATCGTGACTTGAAATTTAGTGATGCATATACTATGTATGCATTAAGGAGTATACATTTATTCATAATAGTCATCAAATGCACTGATTATTATTGAATAATTCCCCGGAATTTAACAAAAATAACATAAAAATCTATGGCATAAATAATAACAGGCTCATGTGTGAACAATAAAAGTAGCAATTTAATAATCATAACGTAACTTATCGTGAGAATATTTCTTACTACAATTTACTTTGCCTCAAATAAATTCGTATTTAAAAGTTGAACATAACTTGCCAACATTCCAATAATTATGCATAATGTATAACTATTATGTTGCAAATCAGAAACACGCACTAATAATTTCCATTCAAGATAGAAACGATGAAAAACAAAAGAAGTAAGATTAATACGTCTATGATGATGATGATGAGGTATGAAAACACAAAAAGAAAAGAAGGCATTAACAGCAACACTTTTGAATCTTTAATTTCTTACTTCTTTTATTCAAACAAATTACACAGTGTTCGGTCTTTATTTATTGTTCCGGTAAATGAAATGAGTTAAAAACTTTGAGTGAATAATTGAGTGCATAACTCTCATAATATTGATTTTGTACGCATGTTATAGCTAAAAAACTGCTCATGAAGAAAGCATGAATTGACTTGCGCAAAAAAAAGAATTATTATTAAATAAAATTCACATTAAATTGCATAAATCGTTTATTCGCATGAATAATTGTGATAATAATGATGCTTATTCAGTAAGTAATAAGTAGTTCAGCAGTTCAAATAATTCGCAACTGGTTTTTATATTGCAAAATTGTGTTCAATAATCCATAACTACTGCATCAAGTGAGATAGATGTGTCAAACGGAGAAAAAAGTGTATGAATGGTATAATTTAGAGCATAACTTGTACATATTTTTTTCTGCACATGAATATGTTGCTGCTGTGTACATATTGCGCTTTCTTGAAATCTGTATTATGTGGTTTTCAAGTCTTTTCTTTTCTTTTGTAAAATGACACAATATTTACAGCTGATTTTTCCTAATATGAAGTGCTGTATTGTGTACACAATTTCTGCTGGGTACATGTCAATATTTTTACTATTAAAAGGTTGAATCTTCATGGTTTTTGCACTTAAGTAGCCTGTTATAGTAACTTAGATATATTTTTTTGGGTCAATTTTCAATTAACTAAATTTTTGTAATTTACATTTTACTCGAATTTATTTGCATGAGCACTTATTTAATGCTTTAGTAGAGTGATTGTTATTGAGTAATTGAGTGTCTTTATGTGTTATGAGGGAAGTCTAGGGCACTTGAACCTATCATCCTCTAGTACCGTGAGAAACAATAATTGACAAATAATCGATTTAATTGTGGCTAATGTGAAACATGGTACAGCTTATATCTTTGAGTAGTCAAGATTTTTGCGTAAAAGTTGTCAAATTTGGGCTGGCTTTAAGTAGGACTCTATTATGGATGTTATCCTTCATAGTATGACAAGGATGTTTATAATTAAGACCAGAGTTGGCCGAACTTTGAGAGCCCCGGCTTCTAAAGTCCAAAAGATACCACAAAATTTGAGCTTTGAAACTCTGATTAAGACTTAAAATTGATTTTCAACATTTTAAATCCCAAAAATTCCACCATAAAGGTTAAGTGATTTTCACCATCAAACATTTTGTCAATCTACAAAAATCTCGAAATTTTTTTTCTTTAATGCAAAATAATTAGCTTCAAGTTATTCCAAGAGATTCTATCCACATTATTTTAGAAATTATATCCTGGTTTAAACATTTTAACCTTTAAAAATTCACATTCTAAATGAATTGCTGAAGTTTTTTTTCACAACTCTCCAAATAAAAAATTAAGCATGCAAAGTACTTTTCTATAGTCATTTTTCAAATTTCAATAACAAGTCATTAGCTTTTCAATTCTTAAACGTGACATGTCACTCAACTCTTTGTTACCTTCATTATTGCACCATTGAGAATTAGCATTCATAAGCTAATATTCTTTGTGAGAAAAAAAGCGCTCAAACCATCGATATATCGTTCATTCATAGCCTCTTCAGATTTCTTTCCAACCAAAGCATTTATGGCTTTTCATTCACTAAGTTATTCATTCATGCTGGGCATTCAATTCCCATAATATGAACAAAATATTTACTTTTTATTTCTCTTTAAAGACACGTCTATAATCACAGGTCTCGCCACAAAAAGAGTCTAAGGAATGCCATTAGATATTTCTCTTTTCACTAATCGAATAAAAATTGAATATTTTTTTTTGCTTCTACACTAGTTTAAGTTATGTAGCGAAAATAAAGTTTCCCTTTAAGCCACAAAATGGCAATTGCTTGACGATTTACACACATGTTAAAATTGCCTTTTTGCATTTTTTTTTTCTTCTTTCTTTATCTCATTTATACTTTGTTTTCATTATTATTTACATAATTTTTTTTTTATTTTATGAAAGCATGAAAATGCTTACAAGCCCGAAATACACATATACGTAGTCGAAACTAATATTCGACAAATATCTCGCATTCGCAAGTCAATGGCCCATTTGATTTTTTTTCTTTATTTTCTCGGCTGATTAAGAAACATTATAATGAAATGAAAATCAATTTTTAAACATGGGCACAATAGTCTATAACAAGCAGCAAGCAACTTCAACTGAGGAGGAACAAGAAAAGAAAAGAAAAGAAAAAATAAAATCGTTTAAGCTCTTTTCAGTCTGATAACTTGAAATTTCTTATGTCTTGCATACATCTCACTGCATTTCTGTATCTTTTAACATGTATGCATTAAGTAATTATGTGAATTGAGACTAACTAAACAAATCGATACATCGGTTAATTTTGGTGTAAATTAAGCTGCTTTTTCGGGTCCATCAAAATGTAATTTTCGAGACATTAATGCCTTTTGGGGTTATTCTTAAGTGATGTCAAGCTAAATTTATGATTTTACTGATCTTAGCTCGATTTCGACTCGGATTTTGTATAACTCAAGTCGGCTAGACTCCATATAAGCTTCGATTCGACTTCGAGCTCTGTATCAGACTTATCCTCTTTGTGTCATATGGATTGAATGACCATAAAGCTCCATAATCTCTTATTAATTAAGCTACACATCATCAATGGTCGACCCTAACTTAATAATTGTGAAATTTATAAGAAAAATTGATTTCTTTACATAAGAAGAAACTCTTTTTTTGAACCAATAATTTTTGTGTCCGAAAAAAACTTTTCTTCTATCTCCATATATTGATAAATTGGTAGACATACTGCATAAAAGGTGATATCGTTCACGCGCATACAACAATTTATTAATTAATCATTGTTTTAAGTAAGATCGAAAGTCGTAGAAATGAAATTCGAAGGAAATAAAGCACACAAGAAATCAGCAATGATCTTTAATTTTATATATATTTTTTTTATGTTTTGCCTTACATATATCGAACAAAATTGCTATCGATTGTTTCATTTTTTTATTACTTATTATCAATTCGTACATGAGAGAAATTTTTATATTTTCATTTTGTTAATTTTAAAATGCACCTCATGCTTATGGCTTTAGGCTTATTACTCACTATTGTAACAGAATGGCAATGACTTTGCAAAAAAAAAAAACAGCTACGGTTAATACAATAAAGTTTTTCCTTTCTACGCACATTTTTTATTTAAATTTTTCTTCTTTGCATTACTGTATTGTAGCCGTGTATCGTATATGGGCTCAGCTGGTCGTGTTTATTATTATTATATTTCATTACGAAATAAAAGGAAAATATATTGGCACATTGTGGCCGAGAGGTATGATCTGCTTGTGCTCAATGAAGACAACAATTCAATAGACATTCCTTCTTTTTTCGGCATTATTGGACATTTCATGTTGTTCGTTTACGGTAAGAAGAAAGAATTGAGAAATGTCTTTTTAATTTGCGGGACATGATTTTGTGCGCATTTTTTAAAGGGGAAGTTGATTGTGATTTTTTTTTGGGGTTTGGACTTGAATGTCAATGAATTTTTGTGGGTCAGATTGAAACTTTAAATGCACAGCAGTCGATCAATTCTGTCTGTGACACTTATTATCCTAATAGTGTCTACATGGCATAACCTTGTCCTGATTAAACCCTTTTTCATAACCCCACACCCAAAAATTTGTCAGTATCGAAGAATGATAACTTGAAGGAAATTTCAGACAGGAATGAAAACTGGCAGCTATTATAGCTGGATTCGCTCATGATAATTAAACAGTCGGACTCAAATCTAACTTAATAAAGCCTAAAATCAAGCTTCAGTGCTGAATTCACAAAACTAAAGCTCAATGCTAGTGCTACAAATTAAGTCACCCAAAGTGACATCATCAATTCACTTTTCTCTCAAAACATTTCCCCCAAAAAACAAGACATGCAGCTTAAGCAATTATTATGAAATTTCCTTCTGATCATACTGTCCCAAAAGAAAGCACTCATGTTGGTCTTTACAACATAAATTGACTTTTTATCACCCGAAGAGCTTCTTAATGTTAACTAGTGTTTATTAAATCATTTACAAAAACTTCCTCTTCTCACAACATTTTAGTCCTGTCGTTCATAATATTTAAATTATTTTGTATCTTTGTCTGTGTTGTCGCCGTCAAGTCTCTTTCACTTTTAATTGCCCCGTTGAATGTCACAGTTATGCTGCATATGAACATATATTTTTGTGTAAATATATATATTTTATAAATAATTGTCATATCGGGAATATGTTAAAGTCGCAAGTCGAGGGAAACAGACTTGAGAAAAAATGTTGCAGTCGCTAATGGTCAACTAACCTCGTTCGAAAAGCTGGCTTCGTTGTTGTGCTCCTTGATGTAATATTTTTTGGATATTGACTTGCACTAGTTCGCGGCAAACGAGCCGATGAAGTGCCGGAGCCAGGCCGTACAGGTGACACGGCAAATATGCTTATAGCATATGAAAGCAATACGATTGCTAACAAGAAGGCCTTCATAATGGGCAATTTTTTTTAAAAACTCTTATTTTTGTTTCTTTTTCACTCCTTCTTAATACTTAAATGGAATTCTTTTGCTATTTTCTTATTATCTGTATTTTCTTCTTATGTCACTCTACTTTAGTCACTCACTGTATCTTATGCAATTTCTTCTTCTTCTCCAACCTCTTAATTTATATATTTATTTCTTCTTTTCTTATTGCACAAATATTAACAAATCAATTTAATTTATTTATTTCGTTATGCTGCTTCTTCTTCTTATTTTTTTTAAACTTTATTTATTCACTTTGCTACGCAATGAAATATTTCTTTTTAAAATGTCACTTGGATATAAATAAATGTAGCATTATTTCCTACATTATTATTAGAACTTGTTTTTTCATCTCAATCTTCACATGTCTATATAGCGCTCTGCTGAGCGTAACTAACATTTTGTATTGAATTCAATATCTAACTTGGAATTGAATTTTTACTATATTTTTTTCGTTATTTACTAAAGGAAAAGGGAGAAAAGATATTGGAAATATTATTAGATAGATTTCTGGTCAATTCAGTTCATGCCGAATGTGTAATTTCTATTTTGTTATTTTCATTGATACACTCGCGATATTGTTACTGGTTAATTTTCATTCGATTGTTTTTAATAGCATGTGTGCACTTGGGTAAAGTGAAATTATTATTGAGGGATAGTTTCAGTTGTTTGATATGAGAAATTTAGAAATTTCTAATGAAGTTTTTGATAGAAAGCTATGATATAGGATTTTTGAAATTTGTAACGATTGGCAGCATTAAACTATCTAAAGAATGTTATGATTATTACAGTCACGCGAATTTTGTAACAACTTAATCAATTATTATTGATCTGATTTTTTTCTTTTTTTTGAAGAGTTAATTTGAAAAATTAGTAGATTTTTAATAATCCTAAGAGGTAAAGAGACCGCGTTTAGGTACCGTTTGGGTAAGATGAAGGCCTCTTTGCCTGGTAGGATAAGTTGCTATAACTTAATTTTGACGAACTAATTGATTTATTGTTTCTAGAGCTATTCATTGAAATCTGTCCAATATTGTTGCGATTACTCTGTGTGCCCGGTGTGTGCTATCTTGCGAATGAGCAAATATTGCAATATGAGATAGATTTAAAGAATCTGAATGTAATCGATTTCATGTAACGATTAACATATTTGAGGTGACTTTGTAATATCTCATAGAAGAGACGAAGTGTTAGGAGAACTCTTATTGCACCTTTTAAATCTAAAATTATCTATTGCATGCTTATTGGGTTTTCACAATCAGTAGTGAATAGGAACAAAATGCTTAGCCGTTCAGATCTTGAAGATTCTAAGCTAAGTAAGAGCCAATCACGACTAGCAATCCTGTGCAAGTAGTCAAAATCGTGACTATTGCTATTGAGAATTTCCTGACGACACCGTGATTGCCGTTTTCGGTCAATTTTTACGGTGAAAAATGAAATTTGCGGTGTTATGTTGAGTTACTTTATTTAGCACGATTTCGAGAATTTTAATGCTTTAAAATGCTTTTATGTACAAACGTGATGTACAAAAAAATGTGACTTGTTCAGTCAAAGCACCAATGAGGATGTTAGCTAAATCACTGTCCTTAAATTTAAACTTACAGTTTAGAGTGGAATAAGAACAACTTTGGTTAAAAACTAGGATAATCTTTATTAGTAATCTTGAGTCAAACTTAGAAAAAAATTTAAGAAAATATTAAATGAGTCTTGATCGTTCAACTATTGCACGTAAAATGAAATTCCTTACAATTCACCTTGCAGAGAATTTTTTTGAAAGTCTAAGTCCAAAAATGTCAAAAATTTCTTTAAATTCAGACTAAAATAAACATTAATGATGGTGAAATTAAATCAAAAATCTCTGCTCCTTTTAATGCATAAAACATCAAAAAAAAAAGGAATTAAAAAAGATATTAATTAAAGCTTCAAGCAAATCGAACATTAAAAATGCCTACGACAAACACTTTTAAGTGATATATATTTATTTTTTGAAAAATTAATTTTAATTTCAATAGCACACACCGCGCTTGTCGAATACTTTTAAAATCCTTGATTTATCTCTATATATTTTTTGCTCTTATTTTCAATATCACTGAAAGTGAATTTTATAATTTTTTTTTTTACTCTGTTAACCAATGTGCACTGTATTTAATGTCTTTTTATTGTTGTTATACTCAGCACTCAGATGAAAGGTTGAAGCAAAAAAATGGAACTTAATTTTTTTTCTTGTTCTCCTCACATTCACGAATCATGAATTACAATTCGAGATAAAATTGTAAAAAACAATAAATTAACAATATTGGAACACTTGCTGGTCTCTTTATGATTTTATTTTATTTTTTTTTTGTGTCTTATTTCTCTTCTGATGGTGCGCGCGAAATAAAAAGCGACATGCACTTTGCATTAACGACATTAATTGCTTCTCATATTATTAATAAATTTTTCATAATTATTATTTTTTTTTATTCGATTACATCACATCATATAATATAATTTAGGGCGGTATAGATGTTCGCTTGCAAAAAAAAAAAAAGTAAAGATCGATTGCGAGAAGCTTTTAATTTGTTTTTTTCTTCGTTTTAATCCTGTTATGACTGAATATTACACATCAATTACGGCACACACGTGCTATTAGTTAAAAATCAATTATTATTTGCAACTGTCTAATTTTCTTCGACAATAGAAATATAATTAAAGAAAAATTTCACTTTATTAATGATAGAAAAAATATCCACAATTTTGTTACCGTTTAAATCGACTAAATTTTTGCAATTTTTTTTATTATTTTTATATTTTATCGCATTATATCTTAAAACACGACCGTTCAGTTTCGTAGTTAAAATATCACTATGAATGAGTCTGTTTTCTCGTGTCTGCGAGCGAATCGTGCAAAACTTTTGAAAAAGACACAAGAAGAAAAAAAATTTTAAGCAAAGCTGATCATTACAACATTATTGTCTGTGTGAGTGTCGTGAGAGATATTTTTTATGCTTATTCACATTGCACATACCAATTTTTTTTGTAGAGTTTTTTGATTTGTATACAATTACGCTCTATGATATACATACACAATGTCTGCTTACTGTCTACTGTTATGAATAAGGCACAGAGAGATTGGAGAAAAAAATAAAGCTCAGAGATAGAGTGAGAGACTATCTACCTTAAAATTACTTTCACTATCAACCAGACAAAGATGTGAGACGATGAAATATATGAATAAAAGAATTGCAATGCGTATACGTAAAGCCGATTAACGTTACATATTTCCAACGTGAAAAACCAACGGCAATTGTTGAGAGATTAAATTAAAAAAGAGAGAGGAATTTCTCTTGAATCCATGAGATTAAAATATGTTGAAAGATTTATCTCTTTGCAAATTGATAAATTTGAATTTAATAAAATTAAAATTAATGGAAGCGTGCATGGGATTAATGAAAAATAAACAGTTAATTCCCATCATATATTGACTCAATGTTCTCCTTTTTCTTTTAACGCAGTCAATTAAATAATTTTCAGCTCATTAAATAAATTTTTTATGGATATTGCATAAAGTGAATTAAAGAAGATGAATGAGAATATATAAAATAATAATTATTTACTATAAACTGAATTAGCATTATTCAATGAAACTATTAAAAATAATTATTTAAATTATTTGTATAATAAATAAATTAGCGGAGGTATTTTAATAGCTAATCTTGTGACTAAACTACCCATTAACCACAAGAACTGATTAAATAATTTAGTAATATATGCGGCATTACTTAGAGTTGATTTCTAAAGTATGCAATTTAGCATTCCTCAGCTATACTAGAATATGGTTAGCTAAGGTGTGCCTAAGAAACCTGCTACACAAGAATGCAATCTGGTCTGAATTGTCAAATTGTGATTAATAAATGACTTACTTACTTTGCTGGCCGCGCAGATCAACTGTGATTCATGACCCCTTTCAGATGTCGCCTAAAGTCCGCTGGCTACCGTCTGACAATTTCCTATTCCAAATGCAATTCTATCGACAGTTTAGATTAACAATCATAATAAGTCTTCTTCTACTTCTCTGCTGACCGTTGATCTGCACATGATCTATCCTAGTTAGCGCTTGAAGCTGATTTTATAGCTGGCTACCATATGTTTATTACAAATTCGATGCAACTCTAACAGTCAAAGAGTCACATTAAATATACTGGATGAGCATGCTCGTGAGCGTTGCTCTCTACTCACTCTGCTCATGAAGGCAAGTTCTTTGCCTGCTAAGATTCCTTTGTCCACTGGGCTTGAGCATCGTATTCATATTCTCTAGTATGATTAGCATAAACCCAGATTTACTTAATTACCCGCCTTCTGAACATGACCAGCATTTTAAATCAAAATAATCGATTTTAACATCATAAAGCTCAACACAACCACAACAAACAACTCTGAAAAAATCAGAACAAATTTAAGTGCTGTCATTAACTTTACAAGATGCAAAACAAATTGAATTTGTATGAACAATTCCTAATATAAATCATAAGCAGGCAATAAAATTAGACTGAAAATTGTGTAACATTAACGCTTGACATATATGAGTGTATAATTGAGTTGTTCCTTGTTATTAGAATTATTTTTAATTCTTTGTTGTGTTAAACAGTAATGTTGTGCGTGGAACTATCTTAATTGATCAGTAGCTAAGTAGATTGCTTCTAAATTGGGGCATCTGAGTCATTATATTAGACTCATTGACTTTTGTGGTTAATGTTAAATTGTTCTTATTATTTCTGATGATTTTTATAATTTTCTTGAAGGACTTAAGTATTCTATCTGAATTCTGATATAAATTAGTAGTATTGCCACAATACGCACCCCATAAATCATCAAACTTCCATCAATTGTAATTCAATTCTTAAAATTGTGCATTCAGTTCGTGTTATTCTCCATTCAATCCACGAAAATGTTTTTGGAAAGAAACAAAAACCGATTCCGACGAGTGACTCGAATGAATATTAATTGATTAACATTCATTATCGATGTAAATGGGTTCAACACGAGACTACATACCTTCCGCATATTGAAATACAAATTCTATATTGCATACAATATAGATTGATGATTGAAGTTTAAGTAATAATTTTCTTGCTCGATAGTAGAATGAATGAGGAAAACAAAAGCTTTACGAGCTGTTCAATAACGATGTTTACAAAAGACTTGAATGCGTGAACATGGTAGGAAATTGTCTGAATGTTTTAAAATTCAATTTATTTGTTCATATTCAAATAAACTTATCAGCATTACTAGGTTGAGGGAACACGCATCACGATAATTTTATAGCTCATGCGCCGTATAACGAAATCGTGTAAATGAGACATAAAAATAAAAATTTAATTTCCCGGCACACTCTGAACCATTTCAACATTTTTTTCTGAACATTTTAATGGATTTTAAATTAAATTTTACCTTAAAAGTGAAAAGTGACCTAACACTAATGTTGTTATCATAACTTTAAAAGGCAATAATGCCGTGGCTAGAGAAATGAAAACTGAAACATAAGACACAAGAAAGAAACTGAGAAGATAGAAACGTTTCATATAAAAGAAAGAAGGAAGAGAGAAGAAATTTGCGGTGAAATTTCCAAATGTCATAAATGGCATAAAAAAGCATTTCTAATTTTGGAATTGCGGCTTCAAACAGTATGAATGAATGTGACATAACGACATGTTCTCACCATTTGCATTGAAAGACAGATACTGTGTGGAAAAAAAAAGATGGCAAACAAGCGACGTGTATGGCTGTTGATTAGGAAAAGTAACATTTTGTGGTAATTATTTTAAACTACCTAGATGCAACCTGATGACTATATTTCATAAATTGTAATAATGAATAGAAAGAAGCAACGCAACTGGCAATAGTCAATTGTGCATAAAAAATTTCCTTCTTCTTTACGACTCGTCTTTTGTGTGCTTTCTCCTCCGTCAAGAAAAATACTAGCTATTCATTCAGTCATCGATCCATAAATTACACGCGATTTCCCGGAAAAAAATGCTCCGTTCAATGAGCAATTATTCAATAAAAGCACTTTGCACTTCTGTATTTCTCTTCTTTTCTATTCGCCTTTTTTTTCTACATCTAAAATTTATTGCTGACTTAAAAATTTATGATATCTTGTTGAGGTTAAATTAGACTATTACGCAATTTGTTGATACTCATAAATGTATGTCGTATGTCAGTAGCCATAAAAACAAAAGCCGATAGAAACAAAAACAAAATGTTTTTTGAGACGATGGACATTGAGTGTGGACTTCCATGCTGTTGTTACTTACTAACTGGACTTACTTACGTTTTTACATCTAACTGACATTCTCTTAGAACCGTTCTACGTCATGTTGCTTCCATGTTGTGTTAGATATTAACCTGAAATTGGAGAATATTAATGAGAATCGGGTAGGTGCACCTTATGGGCCAGATACTCAAATCATGATTTGTGGCCAATAATCAAGAATGATTTTCAAATATTCTAGGAATACATCCTATGACATGTCTGACTCAGGCTGAGAAAATAAACGGTATCGGCGGCATTTGCATTAATATTGCGGTATTTGCATGGATATTGCGGCATTTCTGTCTAGTTTCTCAGCCTGGAGACTGACAATCTATGTCTTTTTGGAAAAAGTATCTCGAAATTTGCCAATTCTTCTAATTAAGTCTCAAAAAAGATTGTGAAGCTAAAATAATGAGCAATTATTGATTAAATCATAAAATTATTCTAGATTCTCTTAATATGGATCCACTAAAGATACCCTTTATCCCTAAAACAGTCAATAATCCACTATGCCAGTATTGTCCAAGCTGTGTAACGCGACCCACTAGAACGATTTCGGCCATAGCATATAACTAAGTGTGTCATGGTCCAATAAAGTTTAGACAACACTGCTCTATACTTTCGCACGGAAGCCAAAAAATGCAACAACAGCGACAAAAGAGTGAAGATTTCTTACCTTTCTTAATTTTTCTCTCATCTCTTTCACACACCTCACAACATTTTATATATATGTATTATTAAATGAATTTATGACACAATTCATTGATGAATAAATTTGAAAGTTCATTTGAAACAGAATTGGTGACATCAGATGGTTTTTGTGTATGTTATAATCTTGTTATGATTTTAGGTCGAATAGTGTCATAAAGATGAAATATTGTACTTTATTTAATTTTTTTTACCGACATTTAACCAAAAATGTTCAATAAAAAAAATTTTATGAGTTAAAATAAAAGAAGAAAAATGCAAAAAAGTGAAATAAAATTTCCATAAATGTTTTGATAATTTTTGAGATTATCAGCTGTGAGAAAAAAAAATCTGATTTACAATTTATTCATTCGATTGATCAATATCAACAGATTATTAGGCAGGTCGCATAACCAATTTTTATCAAAATAAATTATACCGCAATAGACTTATTTGTGATGTATGTCATGCTGTGTATGAAATAAAAAATTCATGAAATAAAATTCAAAAAAAATATAAAAATAATTGCAAATTAAACGAAGAAAAATGAGAAACATATCACTGAAGAAGCAAGTAAGAAAGTCACTGAGTTTCATGGTACAAGGCGCATTTTCCATTGTTTACAAGCTGTCTTCATTGATTTGTTGCTTAAGATTGGTAACTCAAAATCCATCCAGCCAAGACAAAATGCTCTTTAAATCCCCAATGCCTCCCAAACTGCTGACCACTGTATAATGTAATAAAATGAAGGAAAAACTGACCCGACTCGGTTTGAATTTGTAAGAGCAACTTTCCATAATAATCATACATACGACATAATACAGTATGTGAAGATACAATATACTATATTTGCCACAATTGGTGAATGCAAGCTGCTTGTTTGCTCACTTATTGGCTTAGCTAATTCAACGACATTAATATCCATTAAATCGCTATCATATTATACATATGATGGAATACTGCCTTTTTTTGAACGCGTGCGAAATTTTGAAAAGAAGAAAAAATAATACAGTTTCAATACAAAAAAAAATCGTAAAAAACAGAGACTTAGATACACACACGCCATATGGGATTGCAAAAATATGATTGAGTTTCAAAAACTGCCGCAGATCTATCGAAAAACCACATAATAAGCATATTATTGCTATTGTTATTGCTATGAGAAAATGTATAAACTTCTTCACAAAACATTCTTTTAAATTGATTTCTACAGCTTTAAAGCATTTCGTACCATTCGATACCAGTGTGAAAAAAATTTTATGCAGAGGCTTTATTTTGTGCTAAAATTATTTTGAGGTTAATTTTGTCTTGCTGGCTGACATGAAGTTTAGTTGATATTCTTGACTTTGATATGATTTTAATTGATTTTGTGATTTTTCACATTCTAATGATATTCATAGATTTATATCATGGACTTTAGGCTACTTCATCTGTGCCCTCCCCCTAGCAAGCAAATGGTATGATCTTAAGAGTAGAGTAAGCTCAGGGCAACGCTCAATTGCATGCTATGCTCATCTTGCATATTTAAGATGAGTAAGCTTTCTGTTAGGGTCGATTTGGGGTCATCACTGGGCTATTTGGATGAATTCTCAGCTTCTATATCTCAGAGCTTCTAACCTTAAACCACTAAATACCAACATCACCAAAAAACATCCACTAATGCGCTCAATTTCACCACATCAATACCTCCAAAACTCAATTTTCACAATATCCAAAAATATAATGATATATCTCTTAAATTGGCATTAGTTAATCGCTTGATCTGTTGACCCCAAAGCATACGATATGGTCACATGGCAAGTCTCACAAACTGGAAGTTTAACGTTGAAGAAAAAAAGGTGACATGAATCTCAATTTATTGCATAACCTTATCAAAAATCGATTGCTGTACAGATGTCAAATTGTATGATAACAAAAGGCACGAGTGAACGCGATATTTGACAGATTATAATAATATACAAAAGATGTTGCGACTTGATCGTTGTTTACCCATTATAAAATGTGAAATATGATAACTAATTTCTGTCTGATATTAAGAGAAAATTTGTAATTTAATTCAATAAATTAGCATGATAATAGTATGGTGTTGAAAAAGATATTGACAAGAGCTTTACATTTTAATATTGATTTAATTTTAAATTCCCTATTCAATTTGATTGAAAAAAGATTGAGTTCTTATGTCTCGTCTCCTTTATGAATCAATTAACATGTGATGTTTATAATCCCAATGATTTTTCATCGTGGGCATGTACACTCCCCAAAAAACAAATTGATTTCCGCGACGAATACATTATGTTTCCATATTTACATTAATCGATTGTATTCAATGCATTCAAGTTTAAATAATATTATTTATGCAGAAATTAAATAGCAAGAAGAAACTGTAGATTATTATCGTCTGCAAAAACTACTTTCAATTTGCAATTTGATGAAGCACGTGTCGAGCTATTGAAGCATTAAAAATTGGTATTTGTTTGTAATGTCTGCAATTGTGGATGATGTGCAGAATGCTTGTTTAGGCGAGGACGTAAAGCTATAATTAAAAATTCTACGACGCAATTTTATGGGAAATTATATAAATCAAATGAAGAATATTGAGACATTAATTTGCTTAGTTCCATTGTATTGATCGTTTGGAGAGTTTGTATGGATGTGTCTATACTGGAGATGCTGTTTGAATTTAGCAGAGCTTGAAGTCGACATGAACTTTATGTGATGAAGTACCCTAGCAGAAAAAGAGAGTGCTTTTAAGAGCAAAGTTAGCTGTGAGCAACGATCGCGGGTATGCTCAACTAGTATATTTATTCAGAGTTTGTTCTCAAGTTCATGCTCTTAACCTGTTAGGGATAAACTCAAGTCAACTCGACTATATATGAAAAGCCGACCTCAATCGACTTCGAGCTCTGGATTTTAGTTCAGTTGTTGTATGAGTTGCTTGAGTCTGACTCATATCATCCAATCAATACCTAGACCTCAATCTAAGCTTCATTTTGTCCACTTATCAAGACTTTAAAGACGCTTTGTTGTCACTCCAAGCAAGAATGTCCTTCAATACTCAACGATCCCGTTATAAGACTTGCAATACCTTTAAGAGTATCCCTGCAATCTTAAGACACCCCTCACGAGTACTTCAGATTATCATAAGAAATGAGACATACGACATGCTGATTGAAACATTCCATTTCTTTCTCAATAAAAGAAATTGCGTGCAAAAAGTCCCAAAAAATAAAAGTAATGCACCCGTTAAGTTAATATCGCGTGAATCAGGCTTTAAACTGACAAATAATTATGCATATCGATATTATTTCTCCCATGATATTCAAGAAGTGATTATGAACTCTTATATTTTTTTACTTGACTTTTTTGCCACAACTTTTAACTTAATGATCTCAAAACCGTGAGCGAGTTATGATAATTATTATCCATTTGAATGTCTCTCTTGACTTGTTGATAATATCAAAAATTGGGTCAATAAAGTCGATTACGTTTTTGCTCTGCCTTTTACATACATACAGGTTGTGTCTTGCACTCTTGTATCGTTTTTTTTTTTCTTCACATTGCAATTATTTTCTTCTCTTGTTGTATGAAATTATCGTCGCTTACTATCTTATCGTGCAAAGTGAAAAGTTATGCAATTTAAAAATAAATACTTGTACATTTTTTTGATATGAATTTATTTTGTCTTTTAAAAAAATTATGTGACAATGAGATTAAAATGACATTTGAGAAGCTTACATGCACGTAGATAGATTGATATGCCGTTATGTCATACGTCAATATGAATTTGATGAATTGACACAATAATCATTTAGATATTACTGATTTTTTTTTTTCATTCAAAATATGATAATGTGACATGGATTCAAAAGTAAATCTTAACAAGACATTTCCACATCCAAAATCTTCCCTAATACTTCCTTTTATGAATGTCTGACACGAAAAAAAATGAAAGAAATCAAAATTTATAATCCAGCGTCATGCGAAAAAAAAGTGAAAAAAAAATGTTCGAGATTTATTGGACGAGCTTTAACCATTTATGAAAATAGCAAGTAAAAATTGAGTTATATCAACCGCAACAGCTGCATTATTACACATTTTGTTTCTACTCTTAACTGTTAGATTTGAGAAAATCTTACGTAATCTTCGCAATAAACAGTGGCTGTAGTGACTAAAAATTTGAATGAAAATATGAATTATATGCAGGCTTTATGAGAAAAAATAATTATTACTGATAATAAAAAGAATTATAGACACTATTAAGACATAAAGAATATGTTTATATATCTTATTTTTGAAGGTATGGCTTTTGTGTTTTTTGACATTTGATGAAATGATCTATTTAAATTTTTGGGGCTTGTGGATTAAAAAGATAAATTTTGAATGGACTTAGAGAAAACTTGAAGCTTTTGTCTTTAAAAATGCTACCAGTGCAATATAATTGTCGTGCAGTCAGCCAGCATACTTAAGATTGAGGCATGGGTTTTCCACTGTCTTGATTTTGGAACCTTGACCAAAACCTGGACCGATGAAGAAACTACAAGGAAACTCTTTTTAGTAAGTCATGGTATAGGTCAGTGTCGGTCTAGTGAAACCTTAATTGAGTCATCTTGCAATTAGATGTATTGGTGCATGCTCTGAATTACATCAACTTTCATGCTAATTAACAAATTTGGCAACTCTACTGAAATCATGAAACGATGAGCTCAGACATTGCAATACTTATTGAAGCCATCCAACCCCACTTATTGAGAAAGCATTTCTCAAAATTTTCAAAATTCTTATATAATTCAAATTAGATAACATAATGAATATATACTTAATATTCTTCGTCAAATCACGAGCTTTGAGTAAGACTAGAACTACTTACATATAAAACAATCAAGCAAAACGTGATCAATATTACATTTCATACAAAAAAGCTCACAAAACACACTTGCACATTGGGAAAATTGTGAATGCAAAAGTTGGGAAAAATATAAATGGTCTGAAAATCAAAATTGCCAATACATGGGTTTGTGCACAACTGATGTCAATGGTCTAAAATCCGGTACCAGGCCGTCGAGGGTTTGACATGGTGCCAGATTTAAACTTAATCAGACTTCAAGTCACAGTCACAAAGGATCCGAATTTTAACTGATGTGTGCTCAATGTGTGCTATTCGGAATTGTTGTCTCCTGGATCTAAAGCTGAACTCAAAAATTAATATTCTCAGGTCAAGTTGACTCTGGCTTGGTCGGGTTTTACAAAATTGGATCCCAATCTAGAGTCATACTGTCTGGAAGCATTTCTTCAAACTTTTACATATTGCGTAAAGAAGCCAACAAATATGACATTACGTTGTCAGCTTCAGGCCAGCTTAGTGTCCCAAATTCTCATTTCTCGATACACATCATTTAGAAATGATCCCCAAAACTATCTCAAGAGAAAAGTGCAAAACTCTTATTCAATTCAAGAGAAAAAATTTCATGCAAACCCTTTTTGGAGTCATTACAGATATCGTTATTTTTTTCTTTATTGAAATGCTGCAAGATCAATCAAATTTTCTCAGGTCGTTTTGATTGCCGTAATGAATGTAATAATGCAACCTGCAATTGCAACTTTTTCTTCGAGATTCCATCACGAGAATTTTGTCTCTCATTTTAATGTAATTTTTTAGGCAGTAATCGTGCTGCATGTTTTTTTTTATTTTTCATTTTCTACTGACATTTCTCATCGTTTTTAATTAACTTTAATGAGAAGTAAAAAGGAACTCAATTTTAATTCCAAAAACATTTCGATTTAAATTTTTTATTATTTCGGTTACGATAAATGACCTTAATTGCAGTAATAAATTATTGTATTAATTCCCTGTCTTTCTTTCTTTTTTTACAGATCCAAAAATAAATGACAATAAAAAGAGACACTGACGGAAGCCGGTAATGGATATTAAAGATTTTAATTCGCCTGAAACACCTAAATACTTTACTGCAGGTTAATTTTTGCCTGTCATTTGAATTTGGCTTAATTTAAATATTTAATTTTATGATTTTTTACAGTTCAAATCACCAGACCGCAGCCAGTCTATAAAGGTAAAGAATAATTAAATTGTACGTGCTATCTTGTTCTACAATCTAGAAATTTCCCTTTTGATTACTTGCTAATAGAACCAACATCATTGATAAAGGAATCGCCAGTAAATCAATTTAAAGTAGCAAAACTCGTTTTAAAGCCGAAACCAGTTCAGTCAAAAGCAAAAAGTCCGATTAAAAACAATCAACAGAAAGAGTCAAAAGCATCTGAAATATCAGTATTGCCAGTACAGCCGCTAGCAAATTTATTTACGAATGGTCAAAATAAAATCGATGATGCCGATCAATTGATGAAGAAGCAAGACATTGAACTTGAACGTGTAAATATACCAAAAGCAGTTATTGAAAAGAAGACCTTGAATTTGCAGATACAGAAGCAAGCAGCAGCACCATCAGTGCAATCGTCAGTTGTGAATAAATCAAAAATGGATGAAGGTGTACGAAGCGAAGCAAGAAAATTTATGAAGAAGCAACGTGAAAAGAGAAAGATGGAAGTAAAGAAGGAAATCGACAAATCATTTGTTATTAAACAACGCCTTGAGGAACTACGACTACATACAAAAGATGCATTAGTGAAAAAGCCTGAGAATAAAAAAAGTCCATTAAAGCCATCTCAACCTATAGACTTTAATTCATCATATTATTCGATGAGCAACAATAATATGAAGGAAATAAAAGTACTACGGTTAAAGCCAATGCCAGCTTACATTGATACGATACCAGAAGATGAAACAGAAATTCCAGTTGAAAGTAATACACATATACCTAACTCACCGATTAAACAGCCACAAGCATGTATCAGCCCAATGAAACTATCTCCAATCCAACAAAGTTCACCAATTCGTAGTTTAGAAGTAAAACGTCAATCATCTCAGCCATCAACAAGACCTTCGTCAGCAAAGGAAAACAAAAAATCAGATAACAACGACGAATTACGTTTAATAGTTCCGGATGTTAAGCTCAGCATGGTTAATACATCAACAAAGCAAATACTAAATAGATCAGATATCTCAACAGCTCATAATCAAACATTTGTCAAGCCTCTTTCAAACAACATTCCTATCTGGCTGCAAAATTCAGTCGTTCAACCATATCCATATAATTTTATATGGGCCGTGCGTAAAAAATTGGAAGCAATTACATCACAACAGAAAAATGACAGCATTAAGAATAAGCAATATACGCATTATAATTTAGAAACACCACAAATAAAGAAAAATAAGAAAACATCTAAAGCTCGAAGGCTTCATCATAGCATGATAATTGAAGATGATAACGATTCCGACACAAATACCAAATCTGAAGGAATTGAATTACCATCGGAGGCAAATACAATATCCGAGATCAGCTCAATTAAGTCTGATATTATGCCTGAAAAGTCTCCAAGTGTTGAAAGACAATCGATTGTTAAGATTAGTATAAATGATGATGAAACGATAATTAGTGAATCGATTTTCCATACAATAAGCGATGATCACTTTGTGGGAAAGAAACGCGAGAGCATAAATAGTGAATTTGATCGTGCATCATTCGATAAGAAGCTACAATCACTTGGTCCTGAAAATATCTCACCAAACACGAGCCAAAAACAGAACAACTTTTTATCATCGACTCATCAAAATTCCAAAAATGAGGAAATAATTTTCAAAAAACCCGAAACACCAACAAATGTCGAGCTTAACGATTTAGACAATAATAATAAAGTAAATGAAGAAAAAGAGGAAGAATTTAAGAAGATGTTATTGGCATTTAATAAAAGCTTATCACATGTTGTTGAGGTGAATCACTTGCTTTCAAATGCTCTTATAAGCAAATCCACAACATCATCGCATGCCTCTTCATCAGTTCGATCATCATCACGAAAAAGTTTTGCCGAATTAAGTGAGAGCTCAAAGAGAGATTCCGATCAAGATAAATACTCGAGTACGTTTGAAAAAAATATCGAATCGAGTGAAAAATCGTCAAAAATTAGCGAAATGATTGAAAATATGATACAGGCAGACACAAAGGAGCACCAAAAGGCAAACATAATTGAAGATAATAGTGATCAAAATAGCTCAATTCGTACACTAATTGCTGAATCGGAAATAATTGAAGACCCACCAATTGTATATCATTCAGATCAACCTCAAGAATTAACAAGCAGCACAACAAAAATTACAACCACAATCACGAAAACAAATAACAATTATCAAGAATCAACAATCGACTCAAGGAAAAATCAATTTGAAAATACATTGAATGAAAGTAAACTTATAAGTATGTTTAGGCTGAGTGAATCTGAAGTATCATTTATTGAAAGCGTAACAGATCAGCCTGATGCAAATAATGTAAGTACTTTTTTTTTATCTCTTAAATCTCACTTCTCAGTACGATGCTAATTATCATGTGCATAATGTGAGTCGCTAATTAATTAAATAACATTTTTTTTCTCTTTTCCTTTCCAACTTAGCTTTATATTAAGTCAACATCAGAGATAAAGTCATGGGAACGTTCATTAATTGAACGGACACGTGGTCAAATTGCTTGGCTCGAGTTACAGAAGCTTAATTTCAAGAAACATGGTCATGTTGAGAAGGTATCGACAATAAAGAAGCAACAGCGTGCAATTTTGTTAAGATTAGAAAAGGAACGGATTAAAATGCGTGAAGAAAATTCAGAAAAATCATTAGTACAATCAAAATATGATAATTTAATTGATCAGGCAGTTGCACAGTTGGAAACATCAATGGATGTTACTGGTAATGAGTCTGATGTTAAAGAATGTATTGAAAGGTAAATATTTAACTGAACATTGAGTTCAATGTCGACATTATTCATCATCATCATTTTTTATTATTTCTCTTCCTACACAGAATCTTACAACAACGTGAACAAAAGATTATACAACGTCGTAAGAAAATAGAACATCTTGTTAACTGGCAACGTCGATTGGATGATGAAGAGAAGAAGCTTAAATTATTGGAACGTGAATTATTGAATGCAAATAAAATCAAGCCTGTGAAAAGTCCAAGAAAGAAGTCATCACATGATGTTTTAAATACATCATTTGAAATGGTTAAATCCATTGATAAAAGCATCAAAATACTCGACAGTGAAGTAATTGCAAAAGAAGATGAGAAAGTTGATGTAATTGGCCGTAAGATGAATAAATTATGGTATCGATTAACAGGTTTGAATGAGGAAAAATTCATGTCCAAAGAAATTTATTATTTAACAAAACAAGAAATTGCAAAGTTTTATGAAGATGCAAAAGAGGCGGTTCTTGAAAGTGACTTGAAAAAATTACTTGATACATCTGTAATTTTATCAAAACATGAAACGAAATTGGATAATAATGATGAGGAAGAGATAAAAGCTTTAAGTCACTCTGATACGATGAATTCAATTGCAAATATTGAAACAGAAGAGGAATATCCCAATAGCTATACAAATGAGCAAACAGCAACACAATCAGAAAATGATAATGAATTACAAGAGCTCATGGTGAATCAAATGAAAGTTTTTGTTGACCATAAGCGAGACAACGAGCAAACAAGAGATGACTTCATGCCATTAAATGCACCTTCACTCATTACTGCTGCTGCGGTTGTTAATGATAAGACCTTTCAAGTTCAAAACACGACAAATAATGAGAGTCAAAGTCGTGATGACAAAATTATTACTGAGAAAATTTCCATGTCCGAAGTGGAAGAAATTGAAATGATTGAGGAAGAATCTCAGATGTTAAACACGGAACCAATTGAATCGAATGAATATTCAGAAGTGTTTGAAGAATTATCAATGGTGCCTGACACTCTTTCAACTTCGCATGTCATTCAAATTACTGATATGGATCAGGAAGAAGACAATATTCAAATGATTGAAAACATTTCATTTCCAAATTTAGAAATTTCACTTGGTGACACAATGCATGATGAATTTGATAATGATCGTGATCATAATTTATCGACAATAACTGAATGTACAGAATATGAGCAATGTTCAAGTGGTCCAATATCATCAGAAATTATTACACATAGCAGCACACCGACTACAAGTGAAAGATTAAACTCTGAAATTGAACAACGCTTATTATCCATAAATGACAGTCTAGAACAAGTTGAAGAGGCATTTAACAGAGTTCCATTGATTGCTACTGCTGCTGCCTCAAGTAGTGTAACTTATTCAACCGACAGAGACTTTATTGACTTTGAAAAAATATCAAGTAGCGAAGAAGAAAAATATACAAAAAATGACCTAGCTTTATCGCCCTCGACAACTGAATCAGTCAGCCAAATTGCAACATCAACACCAAAAGTACTTAATCAAGATACTATTAGTGATGCTGAGTCACTGAAGTAGATCATTAAATTTTCTTGACTAATTTTTATTTTTGTATGCACGTTCGCCTTACCGAAAAACTGTAGCTAAATAAGTTATACAATTTTTTTTATATGACTTAATATCAATGTTTCCATTTTCACTTTTTTGTGTGTTTTTGAATGGTTGTTTACATCAGATTTTTTAATGATGGTAATAATAAAGAAGTCATTATTCAAAAAATAAAAACTTTTTTTTCTGTGCAAAAAAACTAAAAGGAAAACTTTTATTACCCACAATCATCTTCAATAGGAAGTGGCGTCAAAAGAGAATAACAAAAAATTACAGATTTCAGGTGATTTTTATCGTTAAACATCGACATTAACGACACCATCGTGGTGCACATTATATATGTTGCTATCTTGGGGGAAGTTCACTTAACAAGTAACGCAATGATCAACTTTATCCCCTTATACCTTTTTGATCTTGATTGTTCTGATCAGTAACAAAATCTTGATCCAACCCCCCTCCTCTCACAAGAGCGTCACATAACAAATGAACGACCCCATTGATTTTATTTTGACAGATATGCCATAAATTTATTTTCAGACATTCATCCATTTATTATGTGATGAGAAGTGATTATCGTGACTTTGCAAATAAATTAAAATTCACAGCAGATGATACATCTCCTCCGCATCTTCAGCAACATATTTCAATTTTAGTTTTTATGCCTACATAATTGTTTAAGCCAGTGATGATCAACCTTTTGTTTTTTGGGGCACAACTTGGAACTAAGCTTCTTCTGAAATCGCACGCGGCATATGTTTCATGGCATTTTCAATAGTACAAGCATAGTGGTTAGAGTATCGGCCTATCGACTCAAACGACCTGGGAAAGTATAGCCGGATCCTGTAGCTTTTTCGCTGTTTCAAGTCATATCAATTCGGTTTTTGTAGTCGCCATAAACAAATTTTGAATAGGTAACCTAACTTAGGTATATTGTATTCGTATTCATTGGGCCATACACCTGTGCATAGCTGGAAGAAAGTAAAACGTCATTTATGACAAGTCAATACATAATAAACTGATGTGTCGTAGCACACAGGTTGCTCATCACTGCCCTAAACACAGTCATCAAGATGTCAGCATTTATGTAACATGCTTTCGGCAAACAAACTCAAATTAAGCATTATTAGGTGAAGTGCAACAAGGGAGTCAATTAATAATTAATGTCATGAACTTTTGTTACTTAATTATTCAATTTTAGGTATTTATTTTCTTAATTTAAAAATTTTTAGTGACCATTTCTCTTTCGTGAGGCCTTAGAGACATTTTTTAATCCACCGGAACCTTCTGACATAATAAAAAGAGGCATGAATTGATACACCTCTCGAATTTCTTAATTTCTCTTAAACATCTAAACTTAAATCTTACCCGAAAAGCACAAGTCGGCTAATCGATTTAAAATCCGACAGCTGGGCCTCGTGACTTTGGGATGATACTGAATTTAAATCAGATCTGGCATCATGTCAGAGTCAAGCCGTAAAGTCACCGGACTCTGAATCGATCAACTTACTTGTGCTATTCGGGTTTATGGCAAGAAGGCATTAACATGCTGCTTCAGTTAATGAACATTTTTTTGTATGTGTCGTAGAGGACACAACCATATCATCGAAAGTCATTAAAGAGAATAATTTTCATTAAAAATTTCGCCATGTAACTGATTTATCTGCCGAAAAAATTCCGCGAAGGTTAACATAAGTGTAACAATATACATTTAATGAATGATTTTGCAAAAATTTCTTTTTATGATGTCTAATCAATCGATCAACATTTTGGAGCGCGCGAAACTCTTTTTTGAAAATAAATCTTTTGAAAGCATGAATTTTTGGGAGTCTTGTGGTCATTTTGAGTCATTAAGTGTGTTTTTATTTTAAGATACAACATTTTGAATAAATTAACGGTCAAATTATGTTTGAATTTTATAAGCTTAGCATAGTTGGTGCCCCTTTTGTTATTGTTTCAAAATTTAGTTGAATTTCAGCAGTCAAAGTGTAAATAGCAATTTATTGTACTTTAATTTAATTATTAGACATCCCAAATAGCACAAATTGGTAAATCGATTAAATTTGGCTTAGTTCTATAGAAAATAGTTGTTTAATTAAACAGCAAAGCTTTAAATTTTGAGAAATTGCAGACAAATTAAATATATTTTAGTAAATTTATAGGCAACGATAGCTAGAAAGCATATTGTTGTAACCTATGCTCTACATAGGAACATGATTACAGTAAGTAAATCACTGTAATCATAGTTTACCGTTCACAGTATTTACTCTCATCAAGTAAAGCAGATCAAATCAATAAAATACGCCTCTTCAATCCAATTACATAAAATTTCCTTACTTATTTCATTAAGAAAACTTTGTTGCTGATTTGGAAATGACTTTATATTATAAAGGTGTCAATTAATTTGTAAAACTTTAATTAAAAAAGAGATTTTTTTTCTTAGCTACGAGTTAAAAGTCATTTTCGTCAATGATTTGCATTAATCGACATTTATGTCATAATGCAGGTTGTAAATTTCGATTTAAAACGCTTTATATGAACGATGCGAATTCCGATAAATTTTATTTTAATTGAAATGACTTAATAATCGTAAATTAATGCAGTGAAATGTTACTACAAATAAAAGTAAGATAATGGCAAATGGTCTTAGACATCCGCTTGGCTAAGATGAATAAATTTAACAAAAAGTCATTGCTAATCTATCAGGCATAAATATTTTTATATGTTAATTGTAGTAAATTATTTTGTAGATAATGGCATGTGATTTCTACACAAATGATAAATAAAATCTTGAAATTTTTTTTATTGTCATAAAATTTATCGCCTTTTTGTAGACATCTCAAAGATGAATAACATGAAACACATAACATTAGAGATGATGATATCCAAAAAGAGCCAAAAAAAAAAGACAGAGAAAGAGAGAATTGATAGAATATTCCTTTATACAAAAAGCTTAATGAGTCAATTTTCGGAATCCAGTTGGATATTTGATCTTGAATAGCAAACAACAGTTCTTTTTGTTAATTTTTTTTTTATCAAGAAGAGAAGAAATAGACAGAACGACTGCGAGTAGCATTGACAAAAGAGCATTAAATCGTCAATAATAAAAAAATTCGCAATAAAATTTGATAAGGGTCATAAAATATATAAAGTCAAGTATGAAACCCTTCTATTGGATATCAAAAATGATGTATCTATTTATTCTGATACTTAACATCAAAGACGGCGTAGCGGATAATATTTCATCATTAAGACTGCGAAAGGCACGCAATCCACAGCAAACAAAAGCAACCAGGTTAGCATTTGTATTAAAAAAATAGATAAATGTGTTCGATTAAGACTTACTAATGCGCGAATTATTCTGGGGAAAATCCTGTTTAGTAATATCTGATCTTCCTTGTTTTTTGTCATCTCTGGATGACTATGGATGTCCAATGTTGACCTTTAATTGTTTGTTTATTTGACAAGAAATGATTCTTGTTAAGATAATTCTTCCAGAGGTTACAGTAATGTCACTTAAGTCTCTTTGAATCTCAATTCTAATTTTTGGGGAATAAACCATTTTTACTCGATCAGCACACATTGAAATGTTGTACAAAAACAATATAATAGGGTTTTCAATAACGGTATTCTGTCGCCTCGTGGCAAGGCATCTAAATCCGATCAGAACACATTAGAATTTTGCCCAAAAACTATAAAATCTATCCAATAGGCTGCCACGTAGAACAAAGTATTCTGCCGCTTCGTGGCAAACATTTCAATATGTGCCGATCGGTTAACACGTGCTTCAATTGCTTCGAGATATTCTAAATGCGCAATTCGTGAAATACTTTTGCCATTAAAGAGAACTTAGCGATTGAACAACCTAACGTATACCTGATTTTCATTCATTTATTAATCGATAAGTTTTTTTTTTTTGTATATTTAAAAAAAATGAAAACAAAAATAAAGCGATTGTGAGATAATATCGGAGGCAATACAATCTCTTGGCCTTAAACTTGATCAGTCGTTCAAAATGCTTGAAAATAACATGATGGAGCGTATGTCAAAATTGGATGATAAAGTTAATCTCTTACACGACAAGATGTTTAAAGAAAACATTTTGACATCATCGAACAGAACGCCGCGACCAGAAACGGAAAGCATTGAGAGTAAAATTGAATTAATTGAACAACAAATGAACAATATAAAGTTAAAAATGAATGATTTTGTGGATATGATTGGTGATAAATTACTTAATAATAACCATAAAACAAGTGAAGATGATACAAAGAGCCGAAATGTTAATTCGATTGTCGAGGCCGCGAGTGAAGAAATGATTACAAGATTTAACGGATTTAGTACCGCAATCGAGGAAATGAATAGAAAGATACAACAAAATAAAAATTTACTAATGCAAAACTACGGTGAATTAATGACGATCGCAGAACATTTGAATAACAAGAAAAACGACAATTCCAGTGTTTTGACACAACAAAATGAACATCGGATTCAGCAGCAACAACAACAACAACAGCAAAAGAAAGAACGTGTTTTTGATCATTCATTGTTGATTAACGAAATATTGAGGATGGTCAGGAACAGACTGAGTGGAGACAATAATGAGAATGAGAATTTGCCTATTATAAAATTACCAGTTTTTCCAGCGGATTCTCCAACAAGAAGAACGAACATCGATGATTCAAATTATAGTTCATCAACCTTCCAAACTTAACTAAGTCCTATTAGAGATGATGAACTCAAATCACAATTTAGTGAGAAAATGGTCTCACGTAAAGATGGAATTGTATTTCCTAGTATTAAAAATAAACCATCAAATATTGATACAACCTTCACAAGTGATACTCTGTCTTATAAAGACATTAAAGTGAGTAATTTGATTAATTAACATTTTTTTTATACGCACATTAGTGGGATTAAGTCAAGAGAAATTGAATTGACATAATGGAATTTTATTTTGAACAATGAAATGTTTTACAGGGATTTTCATGTACGGAATTGTTGAATGCAGGCATGCGACAATCCGGTGTGTATTATCTACAGATCCGTGGATCAACTTATTGGTTTTTGAAAGTCTTTTGTGAACAAGAAATTGCTGATGGCGGATGGACGGTAAGGAAAAAAAATTAAATTTTGTGTGGGAAATTGCATAAAATGTAACATAGCTGCGGCATGCTTTTGGGCATTATTTTCGGTGTCAATTATTAAAGTCGAGTTATTTGTCGCATTTCCGACTTTCTTTCCTTCATTTATTCTCTGAATATTATCGAAATGGTAGTCATGTAACATTATTGCTTATTTATAATTATGAAAGTTTCTTTAGTTCGCTTTAAATAGTTTTAAATATTTGACATGATACATTTTTGACATATTGACATGCAAGAAAACGAAATTATTTTAGTATTTTTACGACCGTACACAACAATGAGTAAGAAGAAAAGTTGTGGTCATTTCAATCATGTTGAACAAAACAACAGAGATAAAGTAGTAACTGATTATTAATAATTTTTTGCAGGTAATTCAACGTCGTGATGATTTTGGCGAGCCACGAGAGAATTTCAATCGAGATTGGGCTGATTACAAAAATGGATTTGGTGATCCGGCCAAGGAGTTTTGGATGGGAAATGAAAACATTTATATGTTAACAAATAACGAAGATTATGCATTGCGCATTGAACTAGAGGACTTTGAGGGCAATAAGAGGTCAATATCACATTCACATTCCACTAATTTGACTAAATCAGATTAAATAATGTCTAACCTCGAACTGCATTTTGACACATTTTATTAATTAACTGTCTATTAATTAAAAAACATTCCAGATATGCCCAATATTCGCACTTCAAAGTCTATCCAGAAGCCGACTATTACAAGCTCGAGATTGATGGATATGAAGGAAATGCCGGCGACTCATTGAATGACCCATGGCATGGTTCAAATAACAGCCCATTTTCCACATACAATCGAGATAATGACAGAAGTTCACTGAATTGCGCCAGCATGCTCAAGGTTTGTTAATAAAATTGAATTGAATTTTTGCCGTTGAATTAATTACTGGTTGTCTGTCACCAATATATATAATCAGATTTATAGTCGATAGAACTACTTGCATATAAAGTATTTTTAGGGCCAACAGCAAAGTTTATTTGCTTAGGGCTTAAATCATTTTTTTCGAGGCTTAACGTCAAGGACTGATTGTAATGAGAACACTTGTCATTATCATACAGCATTGCTGCACATTGAATATACATTTCAAGTTACTTGTGCATTATTATTTATGATTATTGTTTCTATTTACAGGGTGGATGGTGGTGGAAGAGTTGTGGTCGAGGATTAAACGGTCCAAGTCCGAGTATCGATAGCCTGTCAAAAGGCGGAATCGTTTGGTTTCAATGGAATGGATATGATTATGCTCTCAAAAAGACTGTAATGATGATGAAGCCTGTATCAAAAATGACATAAAATGTTCATTTCTATAAAAAACACAAAAAATCATTAATAAGTTCCAATTATGGGATATAATCTAACAATGTTATTGCTAGACGTAATAACAAATCAAGCATGTTTGCTTTATAATTCAAGGTCCAGCATTATGTAGTTGAAAAGACACATGTTAATCCTATTGTTCTCTTAAACCATTCTCTCTAAGTGTCCCGTGCGAGAAAATAACAAGATTAAACCTCAAAACATGCTAATTTATAATTTATGCCATAATAACATTAGCATTCAATTTTTTTGTCATTTCTGTTCACATCAGCGTGTGGAGCATTCGCAAAAATCTTTTAGTGGATTATCTTTAATAATAAGGATGATGTTGATTGGTTCAGTTGTCTGTCTGTCATGAGAGTCATTTTCGATGCATATGTCGAGCATATGAAGTTCGAATAGCATAAGCCTGTTGATCGATCCAAAATCCGAATCAAGGCTAACGTTAGTCTGGCATGGTGTCGGATTTAAATCGAAACTGCCACCAAGATAGGGTAACGTCGGTCTGAGGTTATAGTTTTGATCGATTTGCTGATTTGTGGTGTACGAGTAGTGGTCAGCAACATTGTGCGTCCAATATTTAAGATGTGATTTAGTCGAACAGACTAACCTGAATGAGCCTGCTCATGAATTTATTCAATTACTTTAATTGACCATGCTCAATTTTGTGAGTATACTCCTCATACATGACTATATAGGAACATCCTTTTCTAGTTCAATTTCCGTTCCATAAACACCATTACCAGCTCCTAATTACAATAATGCAGTCCAAATACCCAAACATGTAGCAGAATTTGTAATATTCATTAAGATCGTACTTATAGAGTCATAACAAGTAATATGTAACATTTTTGTTAATTGAGATTTCAGTCTCGATGCCTAAATGGATGTGTTACCGGTATTCAGCAGTTGTACTGCCTAAAATTAAATTCAAGTATTCGAAATCTTAATTGCAGTAGAAAGACACTAAGCTTTGCTTATTATATTTCACAATAATGCGCTTAAGCTTGTCAATTCCAACAACATCACTTACCAGCTACATCTACATCCATCTTATTCTATCAAAACAAAAAAAAGAGTTATTAGAATTGCAAACAAATCGTTTTTTTTTAACGGTCAAAAACAATTATTCGATGCTCTTTGTAATTTCAATCATTTAAAGAGTCAACATTATTCGCGTACCGAGATACTGAGAAAAAATAATGAATGGAACGTCCCACGCTTCGTGACATTGATCATTTTTTATCATTCATACTAATTGTCAATTGTCTTGAGTGTCTATACGGAATACGAAAAATAAAATGAAAAGAAGCAGACGAAAATAAACAAACTTAACAAAAAACATAATGTTTACAGATGAAAATTCCATTATAGTCATTATTTTTCAGGACAGTTACGGAATCTTAATAATTTTTTTAAATTCTTTTTTTTTTTTTCGTATGTACGTGCCTCTATTGTTATAAATAATTTGACACTGACCTTCATTTACACAAAATTGTGACAATTGGAATATAAATGCTTGAAGATCATAATAATAATTAAATTAAATTAAGAAGAATTGTTAATTTTTCACAATTAAATCATGTAAATAAATGACCTAGTCTGAATGATGGACTAAATTAAGCTTTGATGAGCAATTAACTGGAGCTTAACTGAATTTTTGATTTTGTTAATTAAGGGACATTTTTAATTTTTATTTAAATAGGTGTCACCTTAGGTTAGATCTTGAGTAAATAGAGCTGATTCATAATCTGAGCTGTAATACTGAATGAATTAGTAAATATTTAAGAGTGGAAAACAACAAATGGTCCAGCATGGAATCCGTCAAATTTGAGCTACGCCGATACATCATATAACACCTAATCTAATTTACTTTGGTGACATTCGCATCTATATTATCTGAATAGTGTGAAGAGGGATTAAAGCTGGTCATGACTGGTCAGTACCTCTATGATCGAGTGTCTGAGATCTCTAATCGAGCTCCTATCTATATCACCCATTTGAAGATGCGGGTTCAATGTTCGAAACAAATTTTAGAATGGAATACTGTTTATACTCAAAGAAACATAGAGACTTTTATGCCTAATTTGAACCTGCAGAACATAGACGGAAGCTTTTTAGTTCAAAACTGCTGAAAACGGCAACGATTTTACTGGACACTATCCAATTCAGACATGAAAACTTTGAAATACAGTGAATAATCGTGCACATATTTTGGGAATACCTTTGAATATATTCCAACATTTCCAAGTCTTGACATCAAAATACTGGAGTTCCGATGACACTTTCAATAGAATCAGTTATGCACATAGAATTAGGAATTGATAATTGGTAGCCTACGATAGAGCTGGTTTTAGTCGACACCTATGGGAGATCATGAATCACAATTGATCTGTTCGGCTACCGAAATAAGTATGTAAGTATACTGGAGCTCCTTACTTCAATTTAAGAATTTTTACAGAATTTGTCTGAAAATATTCTTTCACCGACAGAATCGCAGTGCTTTCAGCTTATCACATCGCTTTACATTACGTCATTTAAATCGAACCTTGTTACATGATCATTTAAGCTTAAATAATCAATTTCAACCCCTTATTCACAATTTAATTCCAAAAACTACGCAAATTGCTTTGTTTTTCAGCCTTAACTTAATTTAAATTTCTCTGAACGAGCGTTCAAAACATTTCCAGCAAATCACATTAACTCTATAACATTTTTCATGTTATTTACCATACACATTTTGTTGTTTAAAATTTACAATTTCTTTGCATGAAAAGTCACTGCGACATTATGCATTTCACTTGAATAGATAATTTTCCAGCATCAACAACTGTCGCCATAAGTCACTCGCATTAATAATTAAATTACATGATCTGGGTCAAAAAATCTTGTTTTTTGCGTATTGCATGAGAAAAAAAAAAGTTCAGCACAAAATTAAGTGCAGAAATGTTATAAGCAACTGTATGAGTTATTGCGTAAAAATCAGGGAGAAAAAGAGAGATGTTGATTTAATTAAATGGAATAAAGTGTGTAAATACATATTTCATTTAATATGGAAAATTCGATGCTTAAAGCAGCTGTTTTTTTTTGGAATTAAATATTGTTTTTAAGCTAAAAGTGGGACATGAAAGTTATAATTTTACTATAATAAACATGAGTCAAACTACATTTTAAGAATTTTGCAGATTTAATCAAAATCATTACCTATTTCTTATTAAAAAATGAATTATTTTAATCATATGGACTTACATTTCGCTCCATTAACGCACAATTAAATCAACTCAATACGATAATGCAAAATTACATATTATTCAATGTATATTGTCATTCTTAAAAAAACGAGAGCAGAATGAAAACATTTTATATTGAAACCATAATAATAGTGAACACGTGGATTATTAAGTTTTTTGTTGCATATGTTTTTATGTATTTTTTATGTTTTGATGAAATTTTTAAATAACATTTTGTCTGTCAGTCTGGTCATACTTTATGACTACCTCTATAATGCTTTTATTCACGTAAGTTGATGTTTGAGTTCAATGACCAAGCAACTAACTTGATTTGTGAAATATATTATTGAATGCGATCAATACAAGTGCTATGATTTGTTGTTGTCCCACCACAACTTTTTGGAGTTGAAGAAACTTTCCAGGATTTATTTCCAAATTGTGAAGATTTCGGTAAATCGTTTGGATGTTACGTTAATTTGAAGCAATTCTTTTATTTCTTTTAGAGACACTAACTTACTTCCTTGGCTGGGCGCACGAGGGCTCCATGTCGCACGTAGGGAATGCCTAAAGACAGCTCTATCCTTCGAAACCTTCTGCTAGTTCGGGATATTAGGGACTTTAGTGTAACACATCCAATCCAGGAATTCTTTGAGACAGTAGAGCTTGAATTTGGCTTGAATTTCATTTGAAGTCGACTATTTCATTCAAATTTCAAATTTAGAGTAGACTGGAAAGCAGTTTGTCAAATGATTGCCAGATCTAGGCGTCATATAAGGAAGGTCATGGATCACAATCGATCTATACATTCAACAAAGCATGTATGTAAGCTAAATCTTGTATTTCTTGCTCTCTTAACCTCTCACCCTAAATTGCTGCGTCATTACATATAGGATGTGAAATCTAGTTTGCTTGTTGTATCCAAAACTCAAAAGTCAATCAGATGTTTGTCTAATTTTCATCGACAAGATAAAATGATTGTAAAGAAAGTGAAATTTTTTAATCCGGAAAGGATGTCAGAGCCTCTAACTTAGAGCCTTAGCTGTGTCATGCTTTAGAGAATTGAAACATTTTTGAATAAATTTGACAGCATCTAAGACACTTTACCAAGGCTAATTATACTTTCATTTTGAACCAGAACTTGTTTGCATCCTTTGCTAGTCTTACAGATCAATTGTGATCCATGACTTCTCTAAGATGACCCCTAAAGCTGGTTCTATCGTTGACTTTCGTCTATCTTTTACCCATACTGTGTTCAATACTGTCTCTATCCACAGCATCCTTCTAAAAGCTCTTAGGTCAGCCAAGTGATCGTCCTAGTAATAAAAAACCTTTAAAATACTTATGCTACATAACAAAATGCGCTCAAAACATTGTCGTTATTCCAATTTTTATTGTTTGTATTAAATACCTTACGAACGGGTCATTAAATAAATGTATGCATTGTAATTTTTCTGCAATATCTTTTCATTTAATAAAAGAATCAATAAATGAGGAGATTATAATGATAAACTTCAGCGTATGAATTGACAATGAACTTAAAAAGCAGTAAAAAAGAGCTAGACTGAGATAATCTCTCAGTTGTTTATAAAATCATTATGCAAATTTTTTTTTCTTCTCTGTTAAAAAGCAATTTAATAGAGTTTGGCAAATACACATATTTATAGGCTTGAATAAAAAATAGTTACATTTACAGTAGATCGATAATGAGTTGAATATACATAAATAAATAATTGATTAAGTACTTTCTGATAAGTTAACAAAAATAAATAAATATTTCCTTTTGAATTGAGACATGAAATTATCGTAAATTTGATTCAAGGTTTGGAAATTTTGATAGAAAATTGAATTAAAATTCAAAATTTTACGGATTTTAAAAATTCAAATCTAATAGATTACAGAACAAATTTTGGTACTTCAAATTTTAACGGCTTTTGAAAATTCAAATCTAATCGGTTTTTAAAATTCAAAATTTAGCAACTTTCAAGAGTTCAAATCTAACGGATTTTGTGAATTTTTAATTTTACGGTTTTTTAATGGATTTTTAAATTAAAAATTCAAATGTTTTTAAGGGTTTAAGAGATCTCAACGGAATGTCTAAAATTAAAATGTAATTGGATGTTTAAATTCAAATTTAAACGGATTTTGAGAATTCAAATTTAATGATTTTTGAAAATTTAAATTCAAATTTTAACGGATTTTGAAGATTTGAATTTCTCTAAATTTTGAATCTGATTTTAAATCAAGCATAAATGTCCTAACTATGGCCATTATCCATTGAATAAAATTCATATCAAGTGAAATATCATCTAATTAAAAATCGAAGGTATGGAAATATTTTACGCAATATTTCTTCACAAAAAAAAAAATTGTTACTTATGGAGCATAGAGTATGTAGTATTTTAACTATCTATGTACACATTTGAGATTTCGATCTAAATTCAATTTAAAAAAGCATATATGCTGACTGTATAGAGAGAGAGAGAGAAAAAAAAGATATTTATTTCATTTCAATCGAGCATGGAAAGCAATTAAACATGCATCAAGCAACATGTAAGTATATATGCAAATTGAGGCGGTTGCAATAAATGGAAAAATTATAGGTGCCATAATACAAGCATTTATATCAATGCAATTTTATTCAATTTGTTTATAAGCAAATAAAAAATTGTGCTCATTAAATTCACATTTTTTTAACTGTCCATACGCACCGCGTACCGTACATTAAACTATTTCACTTACTAACTTACTTTCTTGGTCAATAATCAGTCTTATGAGTGACTAACTTCAACTATATTTCCACTCACTCATTTCATATTAAAATCCATTTATGCCAAGTGTCGCAATTTGCTTCTAATAGTACCGCCTTCTACTCGACTTATGATCACCTCTTTTATGGATTTACTTTGTGTACTGTATATAGAGCTTGGATTTATTAGAAAAAAAAGTGAACTACATCAGTAGTTGCTTTTACAATAGACACGAGTGAACAAAAATGGTGAACTTTGGCTTTTGATATTTTGCAAGGGATGGGAACTTAAGAGTTAACTTAACTTCTAGCTTTTCATTTATATAATAAGTTAATCAACTAATTTATGCTAGAAACGGTGAAAAAGCACGCAACTGGCTATTATTATACTGGTTTGTGGCTATATTCAGCTTAATCCAGCCAAACTCCGACACGAGACCAGATTTTTCGCTTTTTTAAGGCCGTGTAACTACCGGGAACATACTAACATGGCACCGTGATGCAACCAAGGCATAGCTCGAAGTCGACTTACATTTTTTATGGAAAAGTCAACTTGACGCCATTTAATATCTCAGTAGACTTCGAGCTCTGTACCAATGTACCATGAAAGCATGCTTTTTGTCTGATGACAACAGGCTAATCAAGTTTAGACTGATAACCACAATTTGGCAATCGTTTCAAAATGCGACACCACTCCAGAGTCAGAATCTGCCTGAAATTCGATACAAGGTCAGAGTCACACAAAGAAGTTATTCTAAGAAATGAGATATCTCAACCACAGGATGCCTTCTTCACAATCAACATAATTCTCAGAGTAACAATCCATTAACAATCCAGTATAGCAGCAAATCAATTTTCGAATCAGTTCGAGAATCTTAAACACAAACCCAAGAGTGCCATGCCCCATATTCTCTCAGTGTTTCACAAGAAAAATAAAAATTTAAAGTCAGCATTTTATTGCCCATTGATTTGACATTTTGCCATTATCAATACACGATTTTTCTCTGTTGCATTCTTTCTCGTCCGCTCGAGTTCGTGATGGAATTTTTTTTGGTTTTACGAAATATTTAAGGTAAATAATCACGTTATTATGGTCATTTGATCGAACCCTATATTATGTGCTATGCTAATTTTACTATTAAGAAATTCTTCATAACATAAAATATAAATTATTATTATTGATTCACGAGTGGGTCTTTAATAATTTATATTTTAAAGAAATTACACCATGTTCACTGAACCACAGCAAATCGATTGACATAAAGGGTTTCGGTTGCTTAAGAAGCTTATTAGCTTATGAATTCTGTACTCAAAATTCATGATCGAATTTCTTTAATAAATCTGATGGGTGAGAGATAATTGTCATTACTGTACATGATATTTTATAATATCATGAGGAGTTCTTGGGCAATTTTAAGCACCTCTCAAATTAAGCTATAAGATCATATGGTGAAAATTTCATCATGTCAGTTTTAAAAAGTAATCTTTATAAATTTCACAGTTACATATACTTCACGTAGCGAGCTTTGGTGTCAATTTCCTATTAACAAATTGAGTCTAGTTGTGACTTGAGTTTCCTTGTAATGACATTTGACTTTTTATAGACTCGATTTTTTGCATTAAACATGAAATTATAAATTGTTTCTTCAGTTGGTCAAGTGGACTTGCTCTTAAATGTTGGCAATTCCAAGACAATCTAAAAAAATCCAAAAAAAAATTCTTTCTGTATAGCCTCGGTCGAATTATTCTATACCTTTCTTGTACCAGCATAAATGTAGCTTGTATTAGATATTTATGATAAATATTGACATGTAATTCAACAACTGCTGGCATGCTTACTACCCTCTAATTTTCCACACCTTATTACATATTTCACACATCGTTGGTCATAATTACTCAGCGTTAGTACAAGAATTTTGCTTAAAATATTTAGTATTTTTTAAAATTCAGCATGAATTTGAAGGAGTAACACTTATTATTATTTATTGCAATCCAAGCACGTAAAACGGTCGCGTCAATCTTATTTGGTGATATCAAGGGTTACATTATGATAAAGGTGTAGTCAAGAGAGGCTCTAGTATTTATTTAATTTTGTGGCTACGCCTTTGGTCTTGAGAAGTCTTCAAATTGAGTATTTGATCAAGAAATGGCAGGTTTTTGCAGATGCAATGCACGTAGTGTAACTAGAATCAGCAAAAGAACACTCAAATCAGACTATACTTTTCCTGGAAGCAAACCCGGGATGTTAAGGTCGGTAGACCATTTCGTCAGTGCAACTTTTTCACTGTCTTCAGGAATTTATTGTGGAAGCGATTTTGCTGGAGTCCGAATTAGTCTTGTCCGCCTTTTGGACCTTTTAAGTCAAAATTCCCCTAATCCTGTCAATTCTGATTTGATCAACAGCAGTCATAGACCCTGTCGATGACAGACTTACAAATTTTTGGCTTTAAGCAGTATAGGGCCGTTCACTTATATAACGCTAAAAATCTACGTTTTCACCAATTTCTTAAGAGGATTCCGTAATAAGTGAATGGACCGTAAGTGAACGACTCCTTAATGTCTTAATTTCAAACAATCTAATTTGTTGTAACAGAATTCATCTTATAAACACTGATATACGCCGTAGGTCAGAAAACTTAACAGTAAACAAATTAAAATCAATCATACTCTATACTGAAACTCAAATATCAGAAATGACACAACAAGTCATAAATCCCAGCGCAATAGCATCGTTTAATCTATAATTCAACTACCTTTAGGATAAGAAACACACCCCAAAATGTCAATTAGCCTATTTAGCTGGATACTAATTATATATCTCAACTTCTATGTTTTTAAATTACACGGAATACTGGCTGAATACCCCGTTATTACAACCACTTTAAAATATCATAATAATAATTTATTGAATCGTACGACTTTGTATTTAAACAAACTTTATAATGAAGTTGTTGAGCTTAGCGAAAAATAATTCTGAAAATTTAAAAATCAATAAAAAATATTTCATTAAAGATGTTCGTCAATTAATGCCAATAATTTACATTAATAAGCAGCAATTTGTGAAAGTTGCAAAAGATAATTAATTTATTAAGCCTCAATAAAAGATGTTTTCAATAATGTTACTTGCTTAAGATGTTCAGTAATGATTATTGGCTATAAAGTCATCTTTAAGAGTGAAAAGGAGAAAATCTTGCATTTCTGGTAAGAAAGTGAATAGATTTAGAGTTTATGGAAAAAGTAATAATCTTCAGGAAATCCTCAAAATGCGTGGGACATAAGTTGACAGTCGTTGATGTGTTGCTGATGTCTGCAGATTTTGAATTATGGGATATCTTAGCGAATGACAGTTTTGGGTGGATTAAGCTTAGTTTTTTTTTGGCAATATTTGCAGTTATGTATTGAACGGTGGAACACTTTGGAACAGTTTGTTGGCAATTTATGAATTAAAAATTAGAGTATAATCTAGTCATTCTAGCATGGATTGAGAACATCTATGTGTCCCCTTAAACAAGCTTTAGAAGCACATTACTCCCAGAACATTTAATCTGCATTACTTTTGTCTCAAAAATTATGTGTATTTGTAAGATCACTTTCCAAATAATCGATTATTATTACCCTAAAAGACAGAAAGCATGCTCTCGAGACCTTGTTCACTTCAAACATACCAGATAGATATGCTCGTGAGCTTTGATCTCACCTTACTCTGGACTTGAGAGCACACTCTTTGATTGTAAAGTTAGCAAAATATCCCTCAAATTAACTTCCCCGAGCGTTATAAATGAATAAAGCTCCACCATGGAGCTTTTAAGAATCTTTTAAGTCTTAACGAAAGCTCATTCATTAATACTAAATGGAAGCAGCCGCCATGAGGCTTCTATACAGCTGCTAAATAGATTCAGCTTCCATTTGATGTCAATAAAAGACCTTAGCCTTCTTCATTCGTGTTTCTCGGTTACTACAAAGTAAAAACTAATCCAGTAACTCAAAACTGACACTCAATCGTATTTCTAGTCTTTAATGATAATTATCTACACGAAAAGATATTCTCACGCCATAAATTATTGAATGAAAAAAATTTTCAAATAAATTATTTATTAAATTTTTGATTAAAATATCACGATAAAATTGGTCCGAAAACAGACAAAATTAATTCCTTGGGGTGTTTACAAACAGAGTAAAATTTCAATAACTTCCTCTCAAGTTGAATAAGTTGTACACTAAAATATGCCGAGTAAGGCTTTTGATATAATATAAAAATTATACTACATTTTTCAACTTTATTCCCTAGGGGTAAAAGTATATTTTTGTTTTATATAATGACCAAGCATATAAATCTGTGTTATAGATATAGTTTGTAATAAATTTGAGTTCATTACTGAAGGCATTTGCGAAAGTTATGCAATTTAACAAATCATTTGACCTTCTTATCGATAATTCTTTCACCATAAATAAATCATATGAATGGAAAAATTAAAATTGAAAAAATAAATAAATATAAATATGCTGAAATGTTGCAGACACTAACAGACATAATTAGGAACATGATGCATGGTTGGAATGTCATATTGTCAATTTATCAATGCACCCACATAGTGCCCTAAAAAACAATAACAGAAAAAAACAGTCTAATAGACATGAAAATTAAAATAAATTAATTTTACAGCAGCATACTTGCTTGATGCAATAATAATTGATCACGACTTGAGTTTTTCCACAGGAAAATGCATAGAAATACGACAAAAAAGTTCGAAATGCTGAGATTATTATTATGTGATATGTATCTATGCATTAGCATTAGAGCGACTTGTGTTATGACGCTGGAACGTGATAACTCATTGCAAGTTATAACTCATACTTATTTATATATTTGATAACCATTATGTAGTATAAGATACGTGAGAACTTTATTCACTTGGAATGTGGTTGCAAAATGTGAATTGAGTGGCAAAAATTTGTTGATTTTGTATCAAAATTGTAAATTTTTTTTGTTAATGGACAGACCCGATCAGCACACCGTGTTTTCTCTCGAACAGACAGGTAGAATACTCATGGGTATTCTCACAATATTGAGCATGTTCAATTATGTTGATTGGGTTTACTCATAAGAACGCTCATTTACGTGAGAATGCTCAATGTCTGTTAGGGTCTGAGACCCTGGAACGTCGTGTGATTAGCGTAACCTACAAAACCTACGTAAGTAGGTTAAAATCAAACTCATATCTCTCTGACTCTATCGAAGTTAGCAATTCAACGAATTCTAAGGAGTTCAATGAAGATGGGGTCATAAGTACAGAAGCCCTAACAATTTGTAACACATTACAGCAATCAGAGCAAGAAGTCGACTTGAATATTGTAAGCAGTTGAGTCAATTTCAAAATCCAAACCGACTTCGAGCTCTGGCAACAACTATGTAGACAGAGCAACAAAGCAGAAAACAACATTTCAGCCAACTATTTCAACTATTCAATCCCACAATAAGCTGTAGATAGATGACTAGATGACATGCATACAATGCAATAGAAGAAATAAAGAATTAAAAACGCGATAATAATTGCATTCATTATTGTCACAGAAGTCATGAAAGTCAGAATAGCGCGACATTGCTTGTGCAAAGTAATAAATTTATTATCATTTCTTATAATCATCAAAAGTGCAGATGTTCAGAGTGTAATCCGAATTTATGACTCAAATTCAACCATGGAATATTCATTAATAAAGTCCTCAAAATTTTATCATGCACATGAGCATCAATGTGAAGATAAAGTCATGAATGAAAACCATCTGACAAATTATTTTAATGATCAATTAAGGTGTTGTGTAAAGCCAGTAATCGAATGGAAAGGAAATGAATTGAATTCATGGATTAAGAGTATTAAGACTGTAAATGAACAAAATAATTGCACAGCATTGCGTGTCAATGAAGTTGAAATTTCATTACCATTTTTGGACCAAACTGGAAGCAATTCATCAACTGTATATGCAGCTTCTATTCAATATAGAAGTAAAAATTTCAATTCATCAACATATCCGAACATCAATGGAACCGAAATCGACAAAAGACGCAATCTCAAAACACTTCAAAAATCAATGAAAGATTTCACACAGCATATTAAGTCTTCAATTGGAAATAGCAAGAAGGATGCTTTTCGTTGCTTTCTCGATATCATCTTATTGCCAATTGGAATAGCTTATTGCATACAAGACCATCATCGTAAGATTAACATCAACAATATTTACGTGATATAATCGTACTTTTTCTGTGACTTTTTAAATAGCTATTTAGCGTTGCTTTTGCGAAACAAATTCGATATTTGATGGGTGGATGGATCAAAAGGTGTAAAGATAATTGAATATTTATGTATAAAAGAGACCAGAAATGGCAATCGATATTTTCTAAAATAAATTGATTTTTGTGGCAGGAAAGCAGAACCTGTAATAATTGATTAACGTTTGAATGCCAGTAGAGTAACCTAAGTTTGTTGACCGAGAACCTGTATTGCTGTCATATCAACCAGAAATGCACATACCTACAAAGTTGCACAACTTTCAATGATAAATGATTAAAAGCCAACATTCCTTTCTATTAATAATAAAGCATTAACTTTCATATTGGGATGTGCTAGGAAAAAAGACCTGAAAAATGACACTCAGCCACAGTCAAGGCAAGAGTAAACAAAATGATAATAATCGAATATAATCATATGTGGGAAGTTAAGCGTTTAAACTTTTTTTTTAATACAACACACTTGACAGAAAAAAAAGCTACGAACTTATCAGATTAAGTGAGACTTGTTTGAAGAGCTCATAACATCAACAAAAATCAGCCAGTCAACGGGTAAACATAATTAGTTCTTTTGATGAATTGTAAAGTCTATGAATGTTAGAGAAATTTTAATTTTTTTTTATAAAGGTACGAATACGTCAACGTGTGCGGTGAAATTTTGCCATTCATTGCGCAAATAGACATAGACATATGTAGAAGAAATGAACAAAATATAAAAAATAAATCATGAAGTGTGCGGAATAGCAAAATGAATGAAAGCACACAAACATCAGCGATTAACCTGCGTGTCATCAAGCAAGTTGTGATATAAACAGGAGGAACAAAAAGATGACAAAAATTTCACTATTTAAATAAAATAAAAATTCTTCACTTTTGTTTGATGATTGGTAGATATATCATATTGCAAATTGATTGTTTGATTATTTTTTCATTGATGTGGTTTGGTTGCGCCTATATTACGCGTATCTTTACTACTTTCTTTCCTTATTCTCTTAACTTTTTTTAACTCTGTTATTAATCATGTTAGCTTATGTTACACTGAGGAAATGAAGAAAGATAAGGTTTAGTTTGATGATTGTCATATGATGTTGTATGAAGCGCTGTTTTGTTGAATATTCTTGCAGTTCCCTAATGAACAATAACCATACTCACCTGAATGAGCCTATGAGTATAGTCACCAAATATAACTGGGCATGCTGAATTTTTGAGTTTACTCCTTAACATGTGCCTTATTTCTTCGAGGTTTTTAAATCACTCTTGCAGTTTTAAACTCTATTTTGCAGTTTTGTATTCAATTGTTTAGTTTTAAAAATGCTTTATGTTCATTTGAACACATTTGACTTTTTATGGTTGACCAAAATATCGATTTTTAAATCAAAGTTTTAAATATATTTAGTCCTTTGGTCTCCCATTTCGAATTTTAGTTAATACACCGTGATACTCTCAACTCCATACAGGCAATGTTTTATTCGTAAGGTAATCTTATAGTTCGCTTAGTAAATGTTCATGTTGCATTTCAAGAAATGGATCATTCTCAATATAATCTAGCTCAATGCATCTTTTTGGTCTTGATCTCGTGCATTAAATAATTGAAGTATCAAAATTTCATTGGATTATTCTACCTATAATCTCATAATTTACTTAGTTCTTTGTCACGAGGGTCCATTGTCTAATTCCAAGCACTTTTGCATCGTTTCTTACACCGTAATCCCATGAGCCACACCGTAATCTCTTTCCATCCAGAAAGTCAGCAGTTGAAAATCTCATAACTATATATACTAAAACTATGATATTCAAATATTTCTTTTAAACTAGTTTATGAAGTCATTGAACTTCATTTTGGAGTTTTGATCTAATTTTGAAGTTTGCATTTTAATTTATCAATTTTAAAAATTCAAAGCCTATCCCAAATTACACAAATCTGTTAATCGATCAAAAATATGACCACATGCTATCGTGAATCTGAATTGGTACAACATTCGGTTTCAAATGATTCATACTGTCCTGGATCCGAATTTTTGATCGATTAACCGCAATTCACTATTCGATAATTTGTGATATTCAGGCTTATTTGACATTCAGACAAATTAACGACAATAAATAAAATTTTTCCCATTTCTCAACAGCATTAAAGAAATGATTTACGATCCGGTGAGTAGTTTAACGTAAAATTTTCATATTTTTTTCAAAAAATGTGTCAAAAGCTTTTCATAATTATTATAAATCTTCTCTTCATCTTTCCCTACACTTGATCAATCTTGAATCCATAATCGAGCTGTTTATTATTATTTTTTTTTTTGTTGTTGATATTTTATAGCCATAAAACAGATTATTAACATTAATGTTGCATGAATTTACACACTAGTTTTATGAGTTATTATTTTTTATGATCAAGTCAATTATGGACTGAGCTTAATTAGATCTTTTGTTATCTTTAACATTTGTTATGAATCTTTGGTATCTAAAATTAATTTTGGCAATCTATAACTGCATAATTTCGACATTATCTCCAAACTTTTTAACCTATTCGAATGATTTTTATCACATTTTGAATCGTGCGATTTTGCAAGGATTTCTTTCGATTTCATGGCTTAAGAATTGATAGGATCATGTCTAGTTTGAGGACAGAAGCTATCAAAAATTAATAAATTTAAATTGCAAAATTGTTGCGTAGATGAATTTTCTATAAATAACGTCGATGACATTTTAAGTTCATCGATGCACAAATTTATAAGGTTTTTGTGTCACGACTGATTTAAGTTAATAAGCTGTGAATTATTAGATTTAAATGCTAATTTGTCTAAATTTTAAATAAGATTTAGAGTGACTCCTCAGGTGACTTTAATATGATTTAGAAGAAGATGGACATTTAAAAATGTCAAATTTTGAAAGTTTTTAGGTTGCTCTGAATAAATTTGATTTATTTATCATTCGTTAACTGATTTACGCAAGAATAATTTATAGAAAAACTCCGCGAAATTGAATCGAATTGAATTATGAATCTATCGATAATTTCTTTAATTCATAATCGATGAAATTAAATTATGCACACTTGGAATGAGGAAGTATAAAATAAACGTAAGACTGTTCTTCATGGTTTTAAATATTGAAGTGCAAAGGAATTCCTAGCATCAAGCAATATGTAAATACCAGAGAGGCTCTCAAGCGACACAAATTGAATGGGCTCCATCATGATTCCTTTAAGATTCCGTAATAACTGCTAATTTGTTGCAAAATAGACGTCACCTCCATTTAGAAGCCATATGATTGCCATACAAAGTTGTCTTTCATTTGTAAAACGAAGCCATAAAGAAATCAAAGTGGAAATTTGTCTGCTTGTATCACTCGGAGGCAGAGTTGTAAAACGGTCTGATTTTATCGGTCAGGTAAAAATCTATGAACGACTGGACAATTCTCTCGGTCGCTGACATTAGCCATCACAACTCTGCTCGGGTGAATAGCTTTTTTAGGCTGAAATCCAAAAAACGATGTCTTTTATGAAAACATAATCAAGATTTATCCTTTGCGTTGAGTCGTCGTGGTCAGGGTAGTCCTTCTTAACTTTTCTTTGTACAAGCCTTACCATCCCTAGTCTGATTGTGGGGTAACTACCCTTCGGACGAGTTAATTTGCTCAGTCTTTTATTTTTCCCTTTAAATTTTCTATCTCAGCTCATGGCTCGGATATTAGCAATGTATTTAGCGATATCATCTACACTACAAATCAAGGCTCATTAATCCAAAATCCGGCAGCAGGCCGACGTGTTTCTGGTATGGTGTTGGATCTAAACCGAATATGGCATTAAGTCAGAATCTTGATTTATGCTTTTCAGTTTAGAAGGTTGCATTTGACATGAGAAAGTATTCATTTGACATTTGATCAGCATCAGAGTCAGACTTCAGTTTCCTCAATCCCCCCAAAAATAAATTGCCATTCATCACAGATTCAGATTTTGAATTCAATTTTATTGAAAAATTCACCAAGCGACAGCATTCACCATCAAATACGTAAAGGTTATTGACTGCTCTACCTCAACTAGTTACAAAGTAACACAACATGACATCAGCATGCGAAAGTTTGTCTTACATGAAATTCACTTCCTAGTCCCCTAAAAATTTTTGAACTTGATAATGACTTTCTTCTATTGAACAATATCCGAAATTAAAAGTCACTTCCACTCAAAAATATGATTTATTGATCAAAATACACCTAATTAGTAACATGCTGGTTAAAAATGAAAATAACAACAGATTTGCTTTACATCCAATCACCAAGAGCATTTCTTTCCCATTTCATGTCGTTTTTTTCATGTATCAACTTTCAACTTTAATTTAAGTCACTACATCTTTATTTCTTTTCTTCTGTTGGTTACCGTCTCACTTAAATTGCGTATTAAATATCCAAACGTAACATTCAATTGATCATAAAATGGATTTTCAATTTTTTTTGCATTTCATTTCCTTTCATTTTACGATTAGAATGTATTGCTATAAAGTTAGTTAACTGGACTGATGCAATTCATATGAAATTTATATTACCTCACTTTTCTTTCTTTTTTTTGTGCTTAACGCGTGGCAAATTTGGCATGTTCGATTTCCTAATTTATGCGAAATTAATAAGAGCATTGATTTATGTATTAATATGCATTAAAAGAAATTTTTTGTCTGATTGATATTGCGAAACAATTTTAAGTAGTCAATTTAAACGACTTTTAAATGTTTTTGAATTCAAGTTATGACGAGTTACATTTAAAGTCTCAAATCCTATTTGGAGTTCAATGGCTTTTGTTCTTTTATTTAATTTTTATGTTGAAGTTTGGAGACTTTTTCAAGTTTTTGACCACTTAGAGAGCACGTCATGTCATAATATGAAGGTATTCTGACTGTTAAGGTGCGTGATCTTAAGACTCGACTATAGTCGACTCTATTCGACTTTACTTCCCTTCAAGCTCTGCTCTACTCGACAATATTCGACTTTGACCTCTGCCATAGTCAACCCTTTTTGACTCGACTCGACTTTAAGCTCTACTTGCAGGAATATCTCAGCCAACTGCTCTTGAGCAGAGCTCGAAGTTGAGTCGAGTCAAATAGAGTCCGTTATTAGTCGAATATAGTCACGAATAGAGACGACTTTAGTCGAGAATAGAGTCAACTTTAGTTGCGGATAGAGCAGACTATAGTCGCGAGTAGAGAGTCGACTATTGTCGAGTCTACTTTGAGTTCTACTCGTGACCATCCACAACTGATATATTTAAGTCAATCATTCTGTTTGTCAGGTGTAACTAGTATTAATCACCGCAATTATTTTTTCACTGAAACCAATTATGTTAGAGTCAAAGAATAGCTGAAAAAAATAATAATATTCACTTTTATTTTCCTAAAAATCAGGTTAAATAAGAATTGAACGGATCTTATTTCAAAACCGCAATTGATATGCTGAGCATAAATTTTTTTGTGGAATGTGGCATAGTTCTGCAGACTTTTCATTTTATATTTATGTTATGTCCATTCTTTAATTAATGAACATTTATGTGGTATTTCATGTGAATGCTTCGGTGTCATGAATTTCCAATTAATGATTCCAACACTTTACAGCCTTTTAAGTTTCTTAGTTTCTTCAAAAATGTAAAGTAATGCTGTTGGTGCTGCTTTCAAGCCAGATTGGTAATAAAAACTATCCAAATTAATATTGCGTTCTTGTGACAATTAATGTAAACTTTTAGGTTAATTACTAGTTCATTAATATGATACTTTCAAAAGTTGCAATCATGGACCACCCAGATAATTACATAAAAACGGTCTAATCGTTTATTCAGAAGGGATACAGCCAAGATACAAGCTTACATTCTATAAATTAGTCAAAAAGTAAGTAACCTTGTAGCTATTATCAACAGCAAAGAGCACACAAGGATTAATTGAAAAGACGGATAGAATATTTCAAATGCTGAGCATGGAGGTCCCCCGGGGATCATAATGAATAATGAAAAAGGATGGAATAAAATCAGACATTTTAAAATTCGAAGCTAATTATTGATTCCCATTAGGGGCCGTACTCTTATTACGTTACACAAAAAATAAACTTTTAGAACTTATGTTTCGCATATCCTTTGTTAAAGCTGCTACCTGATAATAGACCCCATTTCCTCCACCTCACAGAAAATGGAACGCAATAAAGTCCCACCCTTTACCATATCAACGTCTCCATCCACAGTCTGCTTCAATAATCCGACTCATATGCCATTATTTCCATGCCATAATCCAGACGATCCATTTTATGAGACCTAATTATGATTTATGTTGATATTAAGGATCTATGCTAACAAATTTTCCATCTCCCTTCCATAATACCAAAAGTTTTCATCTGCTTATGTCTCTCGCATTGTTTTAGACGGATAAAGGAACGATGCAACTTTTAATTGACAATTGAAAAGATTTGTGAAATTTTTGTGGCAAAAAAAGTTTTCATTGTTCATGAATAATTAATGAATTTGTCAATGAAGAGTCTGTGCTGCCACATTTTTCAATTAGATAAGGCACGAATATTTTCATTAAAATATCTTCCTCGTCAGCTTTGGAAAATTAAATTAATATTGAAAATTTGTTGTTGTTAAACTTGATGTAAAATTCATCAAAACGGAAATACTGTGAATTATCCATGTGGAAATTTTGTGGAATGTACTTGAAATTCTCAAGCATAATCATATTAACATAAGATGAATTGAGAATACTTGAGGAATTGAAATTAGCTTTTGTAAGAAATTTGAAAGGAAAATTTGGAAAAGTTCAATGACTTTTCAATTGCCGTGGAAATCGAATGAGAATCAATAATGCTCATTGATCCATATGCCGAGCGACACAATCGAAACAAGATCCGTTAAAGAGGTTTAAGGCACAAATAGAGGCGGCTTCTAATTGCTGTTATTAAAAGAGCTTTTGCTGAGCCTTAAAAGTTCAAAGATAAAGCCTTCTTCAGTTGTGTCACTCGAGATGCCGTTGTCAAGAGCTTACAAGTAAGTTATCATTTACTTTTTCAGTCTCATTTCTGTTACAGACATGATATCATTCAGATTCTCAATGCATGTACAAAATCATATTGAGGATTAAAGAAAGTCTTTATTATACTCTCTATATATTTTATTTGCAAATTACCTAGAGGGGTATAATCCATCAGGTAATTTACATCGAGTAGTTAGTAATTATACATGATTATGATTCTATTATAACTGTAGAATCTATTATAAATGGCATCTTTTGTGTTGAGCCGGTAATAATTATCAGACAATATCCGCTTGCAGTCATCATCTCTTATTGCTTTAGAAAAATAACTCTACTCGATTTAACTTCCAATTCAGTCAACTATTATTAATTTACCTTATTAACATTTGATTACACTCATTAACATCCTTTCCGTCCTATACGATTAATGTTCATTCTCAACACTTCAGCGACAAATGAAATAAATGAGCAAATTAACCCTAAAACTAATAGTTGAAATGCTCCATAAAGCTCATCAATATCCAACACATCAGGCCCACCCTCCAATGGTTTCAATCGCAAATATTTATCATCCAAATATTTGGATATCCAATAATTGATCAGGCCATTTGACAATAAATCATCAATTTTCTCATTTATGATGTTTGTTAGGTATGAATTCTTCCTCATATAAAACACTGTCGGTACGGTTAGGACAATTTCGTTGAGAACACTGTATGATATACCGTTGATACTATGCTTGTTCATGTAGATTACTTCGTCACTTGAATCAACAACTGCATGTGTTGAGGTGGGATTTAATGTTTCGTCAATGAATTTATAGTATTGTGCTGTATTTGCTACTTTTCGTCTGAAAATTTAGAGAATATTATTAGGGGCAAATTTTAGGCATTGTTAATAAAATTTGTAGCATTCAAATGGAACTTAATGTACTTTAACAATATTTCAGTGCTGTCAAACCTTTTTTGCAATACGGCGTACCTTGATAATAAGCCTTAATGCGCGCATATGACATACGGTTCAATACATTTGAAAATCGGTGAAACAATACAGTGCCGCGGCACACAGTTTGAACAACACTGCATTATTCAGTCAAAGTGAGCTCCTTAAGCTGAAGTATGAATCTTCTGGATATGCTCAATAAAACTTCAAAACACAAATAGTCAGACCATAAATCAAGACTCTACCCCTATGTTGTTCAAACTGTATGCCTCGTGTGTACTCACTAGTGTGAACTGGTTTCGATCGTGGCTTACGAGCAGGTTATGCCGTTTCACAAATAATTTTGGGCATCACTGCCCTATATCCCCTCCTAACTCACCTGCTGTAAAATTTCTGATACTTGACCATATCCTCGACAGTCGGATCTATAACAAACTTGAAATCATTCTCAATTAGCTCATCAATTGTTTGAAAATCTCTCATTCGTCCATCAGATTGTAGAAATTTATAAAGTGATCCCACATACAAGCTCCGCAAAATGAATGTAAAGAAAACAAAACTCATCAACAGCATACGTGAAAAGTCATTTCTCGGAAGGACATGCTGTGAGCTTCCAAACAGAACCACAAGTAATTGGAGTGCGGGCGCATTGATATTTTTATCAAGAAATAAAAGCTGAACGGATTTTGATTGCTTTTTGATGATGAAGACCGCAATGAAGCAACAAAGGATGACAATTGCAGTATAAATCCATAAATAAATTGAAAATGGTCTTGAAAGTTTTTTCAGTGCTGTGAATTGTGGACGTTGGGGTGTAATTATGACCATTTTAATCGAATAGTAAGCATGACTGTACTGAAAGAATCGACTTCTTAGTTCCATTAAGTAATAAAAATTAGCAGCAATATCAGCAGATCCATTATTTAAGAATTCAAAAGCACCTGACATCGTTCCTGTTTCAAAAACTTGCCCCCATGAACCGGGCTCAGTTAGAATTTCCAGCAATAAATTGGCATTCAAGGCACTCGCAATACCTCGTAAAATTTCAACATCACTTCCATTAATTAATTTCGATCCATTTGAGAAAATTGTTTCTTGTGCTGACGGTCCATAAGCACAAACGATAGCATTAATAGGGCAATTATGAAAATCACGTAATTTGGATGGAAAAATAATTTCCCGTACCCATTTTTTTGTACGATTATTAAACTCATTTATAGTAATGGGATTGGTATTCGAGCAATTGCCAAGTAAGAATGGATAGAATGTAAACATTCTCACGATATTATCGATTTCATCAAGTGCTAATATGTTTACATTGTATATATTGTATTGTCGCCATAAGTAGGCAAATATCAATTCAAGGCTGATATGTCTGAAGTTCCTCATCACAATCAAGTAATTGCCACTAACATCAAATTTACTTAACATTATCACATTTGCTGTTGGGTCAATAATATTGCCGAAAGTGTCGATAATGAAAATCACAAAATTTTTCTTTCTGCCTGAATTAATTGCGTTTATTGTGTATGTATGATGTTCATTAAGTTCCGACAACATTTTAATGCAGTTGTGCGTATTAAATTTTAATACATCGGGTGGATGTGCGATTATATCGATTGTTGTTATAGATGGGAGGTTTTTGATTATTTCATACAATGATGTACACAAAATTGATTCTTCATTTACTTCCGATATTCTCCGACATTGAACTTGCGGAATTTCTGTGGTTAAAATAAGTACTATGGAAATTATTACTGCACGAATAGTTTGCGGCATGTCTTATCGAAATATTTCATGGAACTGAAATTGTGTCAAAGTAAGCTCAAGCTATAATGAGACCTGTTGTTATTTGAGAAAATATTTACTGTCTCTTCATTGACAATATTTGTTTAAGGATATTCTATTATTTTTAATAGACATAGACCACTGATTTCTAATGCTAAAGCTATGATTATGTCCAGTAATATTTTGATGATTTTTTTCGACGTTATAATTTGTTTTTCTTTGAAAATCAATGAAAAGATATTCAGAAGTGTTTGGGGCATCGGAAAAAAGTGAAAAAATTGTGGTTTTGGGTGGAATTTGACAGCATTTGAATCCGGATACCTGTGTGAAAAAAGAAAACCTGGCCTAACTGGGCATTCGTCACATAAAAATAATACAACTGTATTCGGCCTACCCGTTAGAGATTGATTCCTCAAATATGTGTAAAGCAAAGCTTGGCATACCCGGTAGAACTTGATCTATATGGGACAAAAACGTTTTGCTGAAAATTTTATATAAGAACTTTTGCGGAGCATTAAAGGATTCTTTGGAGAGATTTCCCGGAAGAGTTTGTGCTAGTCTTACTTGTAATCATTACAAAGCTTTTCATAAATATTCCTTAATACTATGAAAATAAACATGAATATGAAGAAATTATAATTCGTGAAATCGCCCTTAAGTTATGCAGCTGGTAATACCATGAAGATACCTTTTTTAAACTTTACTTTTTATTAGCATTTTCATTTTGTTAGTGTTTTGATACAATTTTCCTTTTGTTTTAGGTTTTATGGGTTGAAACATTTTACCTTTTGTATTTCAATCCTAATTTTAGGGTATTTTTAAATTCTATATATGATATATCTCTTATACGGTCATATATTTTTTACACGCTTTTATTCAAGTCACTCTGTTTGTCTGCGTCAAATCTTGGAATCGATTTTTCGACCACTTCTGTTGCTCCTATTGAGCTCAAAATTTTTCTACATGTGTATTCTCGATGACAATACAATATTTAGGCATTTTGAAATCTCAAGAATTCTTAATTATGCTATAATTAATTAAACAAAATTTGAGATGGGAAAAAATCCGAAGTCAATTAAGTATATTTCTAATATACATGAATTAGACCATATATAAGGTTGAAATTAGTTTCCATGATTTATTGTGCATTGATTAATAATACCAGCTATTAATTATGTTAAATATAGTATTCGTTCAAAGGATTTTCGGAAGAGAAAAAACAAAGCTAAGTATTTTTCTCATGGAATATTTAAAATTCAAAAAACCGTTATAGTTTGAATCTTAAAATACCGTTAAATTAAAATGAAATTTCCATCAATTCCACCAATTTATTCAGTAATAGTGAATCGGGACATAATGAATCTAGATCTTGATATTATGGAAATAGTGTGCCTGGATGTTACTGGATCTTGATAAACTGCATAAATATGGTTCTGGATGTTACTGGATCTTGCTATATTGTATAAATATGGTGCTGGATGTTACTGGATCTTCCTAAACTGTATAAATACGCTTCTGGATGTTACTGGATCTTGCTATACTGTATAAATATGATGCTGGATGTTACTGGATCTTCCTAAACTGTATGAATACGGTGCTGGATGTTACTGGATCTTCCTAAACTGTATGAATATGGTTCTGGATGTTACTGAATCTTGCAATATTGTATAAATATGGTGCTGGATGTTACTGGATCTTCCTAAACTGTATAAATACGCTTCTGGATGTTACTGGATCTTGCTATACTGTATAAATATGGTGCTGGATGTTACTGGATCTTCCTAAACTGTATAAATACGCTTCTGGATGTTACTGGATCTTGCTATACTGTATAAATATGATGCTGGATGTTACTGGATCTTCCTAAACTGTATGAATACGGTGCTGGATGTTACTGGATCTTCCAAAACTGTATAAATACGCTTCTGGATGTTACTGGATCTTGCTATACTGTATAAATATGATGCTGGATGTTACTGGATCTTCCTAAACTGTATGAATACGGTGCTGGATGTTACAGGATCTTCCTAAACTGTATGAATATGGTTCTGGATGTTACTGGATCTTGCTATATTGTATAAATATGGTGCTGGATGTTACTGGATCTTCCTAAACTGTATAAATACGCTTCTGGATGTTACTGGATCTTGCTATACTGTATAAATATGGTGCTGGATGTTACTGGATCTTCCTAAACTGTATAAATACGCTTCTGGATGTTACTGGAACTTGCTATACTGTATAAATATGATGCTGAATGTTACTGGATCTTCCTAAACTGTATGAATACGGTGCTGGATGTTACTGGATCTTCCTAAACTGTATAAATACGCTTCTGGATGTTACTGGATCTTCCTAAACTGTATAAATACGCTTCTGGATGTTACTGGATCTTCCTAAACTGTATGAATACGGCGCTGGATGTTACAGGATCTTCCTATACTGTACAAATATGGTGCTGGATGTTACTGGATCTTCCTAAACTGTATAAATACGCTTCTGGATGTTACTGGATCTTGCTATACTGTATAAATATGGTGCTGGATGTTACTGGATCTTCCTAAACTGTATAAATACGCTTCTGGATGTTACTGGATCTTGCTATACTGTATAAATATGATGCTGGATGTTACTGGATCTTCCTAAACTGTATGAATACGGTGCTGGATGTTACTGGATCTTCCAAAACTGTATAAATACGCTTCTGGATGTTACTGGATCTTGCTATACTGTATAAATATGATGCTGGATGTTACTGGATCTTCCTAAACTGTATGAATACGGTGCTGGATGTTACAGGATCTTCCTAAACTGTATGAATATGGTTCTGGATGTTACTGGATCTTGCTATATTGTATAAATATGGTGCTGGATGTTACTGGATCTTTCTTAACTGTATAAATATGGTTCTGGATGTTACTGGATCTTCCTAAACTGTATAAATATAGTGCTGGATGTTACTGGATCTTGCTATACTGTATAAATACGGTGCTGGATGTTGCTGGATCTTACTATACTGTACAAATATGGTGCTGGATGTTACTGGATCTTCCCAATCTGTGATCTATACACAGTCGGACGAACGAAGCGAAGCGAAGTGGAGTCCGACACTACTGTGATCTATACACAGTCGGACGAACGAAGCGAAGCGAAGTGGAGTCCGGCACTACTGTGATCTATACACAGTCGGACGAACGAAGCGAAGCGAAGTGGAGTCCGACTCTACTGTGATCTATACACAGTCGGACGAACGAAGCGAAGCGAAGTGGAGTCCGGCACTACTGTGATCTATACACAGTCGGACGAACGAAGCGAAGCGAAGTGGAGTCCGACACTACTGTGATCTATACACAGTCGGACGAACGAAGCGAAGCGAAGTGGAGTCCGGCACTACTGTGATCTATACACAGTCGGACGAACGAAGCGAAGCGAAGTGGAGTCCGACTCTACTGTGATCTATACACAGTCGGACGAACGAAGCGAAGCGAAGTGGAGTCCGGCACTACTGTGATCTATACACAGTCGGACGAACGAAGCGAAGCGAAGTGGAGTCCGGCACTACTGTGATCTATACACAGTCGGACGAACGAAGCGAAGCGAAGTGGAGTCCGACTCTACTGTGATCTATACACAGTCGGACGAACGAAGCGAAGCGAAGTGGAGTCCGGCACTACTGTGATCTATACACAGTCGGACGAACGAAGCGAAGCGAAGTGGAGTCCGACACTACTGTGATCTATACACAGTCGGACGAACGAAGCGAAGCGAAGTGGAGTCCGGCACTACTGTGATCTATACACAGTCGGACGAACGAAGCGAAGCGAAGTGGAGTCCGGCTCTACTGTGATCTATACACAGTCGGACGAACGAAGCGAAGCGAAGTGGAGTCCGGCACTACTGTGATCTATACACAGTCGGACGAACGAAGCGAAGCGAAGTGGAGTCCGGCACTACTGTGATCTATACACAGTCGGACGAACGAAGCGAAGCGAAGTGGAGTCCGGCACTACTGTGATCTATACACAGTCGGACGAACGAAGCGAAGCGAAGTGGAGTCCGGCACTACTGTGATCTATACACAGTCGGACGAACGAAGCGAAGCGAAGTGGAGTCCGGCACTACTGTGATCTATACACAGTCGGACGAACGAAGCGAAGCGAAGTGGAGTGAACCGTCACCGAAATATTTTAAGTATTTACGTAAACGAATTGAATACACATGGGTCGAAAAATCTATTACTTGATATGACTAAAAAGAATAAAATAAATTTATATATAAAAAAAACTTTTTTTAAAAAGTACACGCTTTTATTCAAGAGTGAACTAAAAAGAAGAAAATAATTTTTTTCCGGACACACAAATATAAAACAAAATTTTTAACTAAAAATAAAAGCGTGGGGCGCTCATAATAGACATAATGTTATACATTCTTAGTTACTTGTACATTCAAGCCCCCTAATCAACAAGCTATAACAAGAAGATTTGCTCCAATAGGTATTAATATGTAAAATGATAAGATTCTAAATTTACTTCATTTCAAATAAGTATAACCTACACAGCACTAACAAGAAAAGTTAAGTTAGTGCATAAAAATAATTAGGAAATTGTAAGTAAGTATCACGAACAGACAAAGAGAATACTCATAAAATTGAGCATGCTCAGTTAAATTAATTGATTATATATATAAGCACACTCATTAAAATGAGAATATTCATTGTCTGCTAGAGTATGTGACTACTGTATACGGTAAATGCATACATACAATTTCAAGACTATGTCCAAGTAACTAAGAATGTATAACATTATGTCTATTATGAGCGCCCCACGCTTTTATTTTTAGTTAAAAATTTTGTTTTATATTTGTGTGTCCGGAAAAAAATTATTTTCTTCTTTTTAGTTCACTCTTGAATAAAAGCGTGTACTTTTTAAAAAAAGTTTTTTTTATATATAAATTTATTTAGGTATTAACTAGTGTATCAAGTAGAAACCCAATGTGTATATATTCACACCAAAGCTTTGCTTGGCATATATTTGAGGGATCAAGCTCATGCGGGTAGGCCAAACTTCATTTAGAAATATAGAAACATAATAGAATATAGAAATTGTAGAAATTATTCTGAGCAAAATGGTTTTGTTCTCAGCAAAACGATTTTATCCCATATAAAATTCTCAGCATAACCTTTTGGCCCCATATAGGGATCAAATTTCAGCGGGTAGGTTAAGCTTCGCTTGGGACATATTTGGAGGGTTCAAGCTCCAGCAGATGCGCCAAGCTTCGCTATTTTCGTTAAAATAAAACAAATTTTTTTCGTGTGTTAATTCTTTTGATCATTTTTTTATTCATTTAATATCTCTCAATTTGATTATGTATGACTTACAAATTTACATTTAAAAAATCTTTTTTACCAATTATCATCATGATCAATGAACAAAATTATATTTTGATTGATTTTTTTCTTTTCATTTTCATGTCACTTTGTCTACCAATTATTACAAATAAAAACAAAGAACTAATGGGAATGACTTAGACCAAGTTTTTATTATTTTTTTTTTTTAGTTTTTTTAACTACAATTTTTTTTTTTTTGGAAATACAAACACCGATTGTTTTTGTACACAGTATAATATGCTTGTAAAAAGTTCAGTAATGTTTTTTTCGATTTCTTATTATTTTGTTATTTTAAAGAAATATCAAAGGTATTCGAAAGAGAAATACTTGGTTCTCATTGAGTAAAAAGGTATATAAAGTTTGATTGAAGGGGGAGTATAAGAATAATACATTAGACAAATGTTGTATAAAGTTTTTGTCTTGTGTAGGTTGTAATTTGAAGTTAATTTTTAAGATAAATATCTGAGATTGGGTTTGTTTAAGTTGAATTTTAAGGTTGATTTGGGTATTATTATGTAAGTTTGAAGGTAATGACTTTTGTGATCGGAAATGCTTGTAATTCTATAGACAAATGATTGAAATGGAAAGGATTTGTAATGGAGAATCGCGGTATTTTAGGATTGGGTGATACATTAGGCATTGTAGACCGTCTTGTTGTTTTCGATGATTCGCTCACCCAAAAAGGCATAAAGAAGACAAATTTAGGTGGCATCTATTCGGTTTGTTTATGCCACGGATCCATAATATCTCTTCATTCATGTCACTCGGGTCAATTTTAAAATTTTGACAAAATATTTTAATCAAACCAAATCTCAAATAATTTCTCAAAAATCTTTTCAACATATTATCCTGAACAACATATAGCTACAAAGTCATAATTTATTGATCTTAAGGATCTCTTTGCTTGAACACTTGATTAAGGATTCAGACACTATAGCGTATCATATAAAAATTGTAAAAATCATCTGACCTGACGCTTGACTTGAATAACATGGAAATTTATGATTTTAGAAGTTTCAAATGATTCTTAGTTCCATTCTAGTTTCGGTATTGGAAAACTATGAAAATTTATTGCTATAAATTCTAGCAGAATATTTTGACATATTTAAAAATCATTTGAAAAAATCTACTTCATAACGGGAGCATCAAAAATGATAAAGGCAAGTCCTAGACTCTTTGACAGAGTTCGTAGTCGACTCAGATTTTGTGTGGAAAAGTCGATATGAGTCGACTCGTCCCCATACATAATCTGAATCGACTTCGAACTCTCTTCTTTGATTGCTCAGTCGCATATAAATGATGCATCTTATGCATTACATACAGATCCATATAATGGAAACAGATTCCATATATTGCACCTGTATCTGACCATTCAAGGAGCCCAGAATGAGCATTCATCATTTCTGTAGTTTAACATAGAACATTTATGATCATAAACTTATTTTCTTGTAGCCATATAAAGCTCTTACTTATTATGAAAATTGTTAAAAATTATTTTATGGAGGGATGATTAGGTATTAGTTTAAAAATAGTTTAATAACTGAACAAAAAAATATATTCGATAGTGTAAAAATACAACTGGATTCATTTTTGATGCCACAAAATTTTCTTCTTTTAATGAATGTAACGATTAAAACGATTAAAAAACTGTTTTTATTGTTCAGCCTTTATGTTCACATTTAGAGCCATAAACGATTTTTTTCATGTTTTTCTGGTAAATCCTGTGAGTTTTGATGGGAAAATTTGCTTCAAATTTGTCAAAGTTTTTGATGAAAATTCAACAATTTAATTAAAATTTGATATGAATTAAAGAAGCCAAATAATCAAGGAACTCCGAAATAGGATTGTTATACAAATTTTTCCTTCAATTTCTCAGGATTACCGTTAATAATACAAATAAATTTTTAATAATTCTTGAAGTAAACTTGATTTAAATTTTTGAAATTAATTTATAATCGATAAATTATTCACACACGATAGTTTTGATGCTGTTTAATTAGTTTCAGCCAGAATTGGCAGGGCATTGGGACTCCGGACACTAAAGGCTCAAAAAGGTCCTTTCATTCCAGAGTCTATTTTATTTAAGTCCGAACTCCATGAAGTCCGATTAGATGTCGATAATATTAAAGTCCTGCAAACGCTAATTTCAGCATTTAAGGCTAAAATTCCTTCATCAAAATTCTCGCGTTTTCCATTAAAAATTTCAATCTTCAAAAATTAATTTCAATAATTTACCCCAAATTCACTAACATATTTTCTTTCTCATCTTATAAAATGTAAAATCAGATAAAAAGGGTATGTGACATCAACTTTTCAAATATATGGTAACAAAATTATCATTATTTATGTATAATTCATTTTTTAAAAAAAAATCACATTTGATGACATCCTTGCTTAAATTCCCGACTCTGCAATTCCTTCGTCATCTGTTTGTTGAAAAAATAGAGAAAATTTTAGAAAAATGGAAGAAAATGTTTAGTTTCAAAAATTTTAAAAGTATTAAAAATTGATAAATCATGACATTAACATTCAAATTCAACAGAAAGGTAGAAGAGCGTAATTATTGATGAAATAAGGACAGATTTGGGTTGCAGGAGCGTATTCAGAATTGTAAGTGGAGAGGGATGTTGAATTTTGAACACTTCACCCTCCTCCACCTGTGAATCACTTGCCTGTGAATCCATCTGTGAATCACTTATTTTTATAATAAGCATATATTAAAGCATTTCCTTTAATATAACATAGAGGCAGTTTGAAGTCAGAACTCAAATTGAATATGAATTTCATATGGATTTGAGTCGAATTGAGTCGACTTTTCCATACAAAATCTGATTTACGTGTTTGCTGATGTAATCGTCAAAAATGGCGACATCATTCATTTTAAATTCTAAAGCAGTGGTAGGCAACCTTTATTGTGGCACGGCAACTTTTGATGGTAAGCGATCACCAAAACCGCATGAGGTTCATGGCATTTCCAAAAGTAGTCTGCAACTCACGCTCCCTCAAGTTCAGAAGGATTCAGATATACTAAAGGCAATTAGTAAATGTTCATACCAACGCCTACATGACTTCTAATATCAACATAAGTCCTCAAAAATTTCTCCTTTCAAATACGCTCTTCATCTTTCAAGTTAAACAAAACAAACAAAATGTAAAATAAATTCATAGGAAAAAATCATCACATCGGATGGAATGGAAATGTTAGTACTGAGTAGGTAGTTAGACATAAACCAATAATATCAAGTTAGTAAAATTAAACGAAATGTAACTAAAGAAAGTTTGAAAGGGAAACAAAAATGACACCATAAAATAAGGAATGGTACACAAATATATCCATGCTACCTAAATAATTCAAAGCATACCCAAACAATAACAAAAAAAATAATCAAAAAAGGTCAGAAATTTTTAAAACTTAAATGCATTAAGGTATAAATTTATAGTATATCAATCTACCAACCCATTTTGATTTTCATACAAATTTCATCGAAGCCATTAACACCAACACCGTTGTGCATTGCTTTTACATCCACTTGTGCTTTAATATTAATAATATCATTAATTTTGCATGATTTAAGTAATTTCTGCTCCGAATTTGCCTCTTCCTCCTCATCCTCATCATCATCATCATCATCTTGTATTAAATCTACATTATCGTTGTCACTATTCTCATTAGACTCAAGTAGACTATTGATTTCTACAATAATTTCATCTTGGCATATAGTAACAGCCTTTGTGGCACTGCCTGATCCACTTTGATGACTAATAATACTAGTATCACTGCTACGTTTACTAGTAGTATCGTCATTTAACTCCTGATGTCATCTCTCTTCCTTCCATTGATTCATTATTGGATCACTATCATTAATTAGGGTTGTTGTGGTATTTTCTGTCGTTGTATTTGTATTTGTCTCCTCATCATTTGCTGGCTCATTTTCAACAAGTGCCTTCTCTTCATCATCAAACTCATCAATTCCTTCATCTTCTTCGATATCATTTGCTTCCTTCCTGATTTCATTCTCGACTGTCTTCATTTCCTCGGTCTCATCCAGTGGTTTATTCAGTTCTGTTATTTTTTTTGCATTTTTTTTTTTCATGTTAGAGAAAATTTTCAATTTTATGTGGATAGTAAGGGAGAGGATATTCATGTTCGTATGTATATTATTATAATAGAAGGATAGTAGTCAGGGCGAAAAAGCAAAGAAAGACAAGAAAAAGTTTTTTGTTCAGTTTAATTAATTACTTCCAACACCAAAAATATATAGGAAAATAGAAAACACAACTAGTTATAAGGATCATCTTAGTTGTGGATGATCTGGACGCAGTTTTTGTGGATAATCTATGAGTTCAATAAAGTTTTGCTAGTTAACTGGGATATGTGACTGTAATTTGCTTGCTTTCATCGAAATTGGACATTTAAGGTTTAAGACTCAACCTTTTCCTCATCCAGAAGGGAATGACATTTATTATTGAGGAGGCACCCGACATTATTGTCCAGTGAATACCCCAATAACACAAATCAGTTAACTGACTTCAGTTCTTAACCTAGACCGATGTGACTCAAATTTGGAGCCAGAAATTGATAGTAAGCCAGTACACGTTCGTTCAGTACACGTTCGTCCAGTACACGTTGGTCTGGATTTTGGATCCGTTAATTGGATTGTGCTATTTAGGATAACTAAATGGACGGTCGAGTGTAGGTCTAGTTAACAAGTAGACATAACTCTATTGTCAACTTGGGCTTAGCTTTTACCCGCTAGGACAGCTAGTTTATATTACCGGAAAGCATACGGAGGAAAAATGGCCGAAAATCCAGCCCCAAGCCGATTTCACTCTACTTTAAAGCCGGATTTAATTACATCTGCTTTTGAACCAGAGATAAGCTGTCCTGAAGCCAGATATCGGTCTTTTCTTCGCCATGTGCCTTCCAGGATAGAAAACCCAAATTCTTGTTCAGTCTGTTAGTCACAGTAGCTACAAGGATTTTGTTCCTTGTTTGTCCCAACAAAAGCATTGTTCTTAAAATTCAAATGATTAATATCATAGAAAAAAAAGACAAATTTTGATGTCATCCAGCTGTGAAATTCGAAATGTCAAAAATAACATCACCAACCTCATGAATATCAATCAAGTTACTCAGCTATTCAGCTGTACAAATAAAATATTCAGCCACCTCTTTAATCAACGTGTCAGTTAATCAACCAAGCAATTAATCATTTGAGAAAACTTGCATGTTTTGAAAATGAGTAAAGAACTTGATTAATTAACTAGCCAAGTAGCTGAACATACAACATTTTTTATTTTATTACTTAATTTCCTAACTTATGTGTGAATCAATACAGTCATAAAAGTATTCATTTTATGAATAAGTCCAATCAGTCTTCATATCATTCAAAGATATGAAGCAAACTAGTCAGCATTTCAAAATGAATTTGTAAGCAGATTATATCCACAAAAATTGCGTCCATAATGTAGTAAAGGATATATAAAAGAGATACGTGAAAAGTCTCGAGTGTGATTTTTAATGGTTATTTACAAAAAAAACTAAAGTGTGAACTCTTTAAAAGCTTATTTTTATGTGCTTCTTTCTCCAATAAAGGTCTGTTCTGTTTTTATATATTTGGGGTTAAAAGACTTCCTATGTACTAATAATAAAATGATAAGAATAAACTACTCTCATGTGGTTATTAACTTTATTATTGTTACTGTTATATGGTTTGAATATCCTAAAGATAATAAAGCTGTTTATTGCTGTTTTAGCTTCAAAACAGTGACTAGTCATGAAGATAAAGCTGCCAAAAAAAGTTGTTCTTCATAACTTTATAGTTATGATGATTTACTCACCCTCATAACCCTGATTATCGTGAATCTCACGTGGTGGTCCCGAATTTTCTTTTCCTTCCAACACAGCCATCAAGCATTGATGAATACAAATATATTGTTGTTCGGTTTGCACCATCCAAACACGTTCTAATCATGCGAAAATTGAGAAAGTTCCTCGTAAGATAAAGTTTGAACTCATTTGGGAATGTTTTCTTTATTTACCTTTTCTCATACTATATACAATTCCGAATATATCGACATAATCAGATACTTGTATCTGTTGCAATATCCTGTCTAGACATATAAATGTACCAGATCTTCCAACACCAGCGCTAAAATATTAAATTTTCATTTCATGAATTACATGATGTGAATTCTTTGCCTTTAAACTTTAATATGCATACCTGCAATGAACAACGATAGGTCTTGTTTCTGGACCGACTCGTTCTCTGAATGCACGAACAAAACGTGCAAGAGTTTGAGGTGGATTTGGCACACCGAAATCAGGCCATGTTGAAAAGTGGAAGTGACGCAAGACACGTTGAGTTTCACCCTTTTTTATTTTGGTTGCGAGACGAAAGACAAATATTGGAAAAATTAATTTACATAAATCAACAGTTGCTGATGATAAAGTTTTATGATGAATGGATATAAGTTGAGGTGTGTGATGATGATTGTGCTTTATAACGCAGTTGTTGAGACTGAAGCTTCAATGTTTTGACTCAAAATGAATTTTCTACTCAGATGTCCCAGGTAGTCAGCACAAAACCACATCATACTTCCTCCAAACTCCTTCATACCACAAAACAATATCCCAACTTACCCTTTGCATCATAAATTCAGCAATCAACCAATCGGGATAATGACTTTCATTAAGTAACGTAACTTTAATGTCTCCATAGTAGACTGGCACAGTATCCATTGGCCAATAATGGTCACTATAATAAATATTAATTAAATTACATAATCCAGCATAAAAGATTTTAATCAAATTACCATTTTTCTCGTCCCTTCTCATAACATCTTGTGAGCATAACAATAGCCCTTGAATTACTCTCCCAACACATACGCCAGAAATCATCTCGTGTTGAATGAAGTGGTCCCTGTGTCACAATAAATTCCCTCGGTGAATTATGTCCTGGCACATAATTTGCATTTATATAATCGGATCCTTCATCATCATCAACAGGTTGGAGTTTGAAACGTGAATGGTCATATGGAAGAATGTTTGTAAAGCGATTTTTGGGACGATTACATGGCAAATCAGCAAATGTACATGGTTGGTCACGTCCAACATGTTTGAGTTCCTCAAATTCTTCACTAAATCTGTATATTGAGAATTGGAATGTGATAATAAAGAAATAATCTGAATTATTATAGACCTAAATCAACAAACCTAAAATCGGAATCTGCTGACATAATACGATAATGCTCAGCGAAATTCTTAATTAATACTGGTCGACTTGTTTCCATTGTGCTATCCGGAAGTGACATGTTGTCATTGGCTCGTGCATCCGTTGCTCTCTTACACAAAAAGCGACGACGTCTTAAGAATATTAATGTTACGAAGAGAATACATATGAGAATTAATGGCACAGCAATCGCAACGAAAAGCGATGTATTGTCTTGATCTGCGTTTGTAGATTTTGTAGTGGGGAAGAAGGAATAGAAATAATATGATTAGAATTTCGAATGTAATGTTGAATATAAAAAAATGTAGACAGAAAAAATAAGGAACACGACAAACATGCTTAAAAAAATTTACAACAACTCTCAACATCCGACTTACTTCGAGGAGCATAAAGAATGACTGTTTTTTCTCCTTCTTTATATTTTTTTTTTGAGTGCAAGCATAAGAGATACGAGAATTTTGATAAAATATTTTAATATCATGTGCAGAACATGAGAAAGATTTAGTTCAGGCAACATAGTTGATGGGAATGGATTTGACAATTTTATGAGCTTTTTTTTTTGTTTGTTTCACATCATTTCCATCAATTTAGTTCCCCATAAGTAGATAGATGTACATTGAACTTACCAGTTTGGATAGGAAAACTATAAGCGGTATCTGTAAACTTATCAGGTGCTGAAAAAGCTCGAATTTTCACACGATATGTCGTGCCGGATTTCAATGGTCCATTGCAATATCCTTTCTGTCTATTCTTGTCACAATTTTCAGCTCCAATGGTAAAATCTTCAACATTTACTGAACTATTCTTAAATGGATAATAAGGCTCAACAGCCTGATATGGTGGCCATATTGAATACGATTGAACGTCATGCCAACTTGGCATTTCTAATCCTGATGAATTTTTACTATCGTCCTCAGCTACGATTATCGTGTACATAATTACTTGACCGTATGTATCAAGGAAATAATTTTTACGGAATCGAATTTGGATTGAGTTTGAACTACGATGAACTTCCGTTGGCACAACTTGATTTGCTGGTTTTGGTGGTGCCCATATTGGCATCTTTTGTTTCCAGACTTTTTCTGGTCCATATCCGACATTGGTCTTTGCTTGAATTTTAAATATATAAGTACTTCCTGGCGTTAAGTTTCTGATTGTTCCACGCTGGTCAACAGGTGAGAAATTTTTGGTATTTGATTGTAATCCATTTTCCATGCCATAAGAAACTGTATATTTCTGAATGACACCATTTTGGTCATGTTGTGGTAGTGCCCATTCGAATGTTACTTCACCTGGTTGAATATCCACAGGACTAAATTTATGGACTCGACCTGGTACTGATTCTAATGTTGTAAAATGTGCTGATATTGGTGCACTATTTTTTAATATACTCGCTTCCGTACCGGAACGAACGACAACAGTGAATGTGTAATTTCTAAATGGCTTAAGATTATTGATTGTAATAAACGGCTCTGTGGTAAGATTTTGAACGAAACGTTCATCGACAAGATATTGAACTTCAAAGTCATTATACTCTCCTTGTGGCTTGTCCCATGTAAGTACAATCTCTGAGTCAGTTATTTTTGTTGCATTTAATATGGTAATTGGTTCCGGATGTAATCGATCATGACGTTGAATTGGATGACTTGATACACCGCCGCTGACTGTCCACATTTTAATATTATACAAATGTCCTGGAATTAAGCCTGAAAATGTCAATTTACGATTGTCATCATCAGCTGTCTTTTCCACCTCTGGAATATCAGGATCACCAATCGAGAATCGATAATGATCAAATTTTACTCTCTCGTCACGTGGAGTTGGTGTATAGCTTATTTTTAATGAGTTCATATCTTCTTCCGATCCATATATAATGAATATATCTGATTGGATGATTGGCATCGTGCGAACTTTTAAGTTTGTTATTTCACTAATTAGATTGTAGCTCGTCACTTGAATTCGGAAATTATATTCGAAGCCAGATTTAAGGTCATTAATTAGCACTTGAACGAGTGGATGTTCCTCTTTAACTTCTCCATTTTTATCGTTATGGATGATTGGGGCTGCAATAAAGTTAATGTAAAGTTTATGTATTAAAGACAGTTAGTATCATGAGAATTTGGGATGAAAACGCATTTTCATATATAAAGCTATGGACAGACTGTATCCTTATTAGATATGACATCTCATGACATGCTGAATTATTGAATCAACCTTGGCATTAAGCCATTAAGAGATAGATTCAATCAAATAAATAAAAATGAAATTGACATAAATGCTGCCAATGAGCAGCCAGCCTGAGAAAGTGTAATATCATCACTATTCGAACATAAAAATTGCGCTTGGCAAATTGCCGCTTAGGGGATAAAATGAACATCATAAAAAGAAACTGTGTATGATAAAGTTTTACTTACAAACATTCTGTTCGGAGACATTTTTGGAATGAATATGATCTGGACTGTCAGTTGGCCACCAGTTGATGATGTACATCTCAACTCTACCCTCGGGTCTTGACCATTCTAATGTTATGTTACTCGAGTCAACAAGTGTTACGACATTACCAACAGTATTTGGGCGAACTGTTTGATTAAATTGTTGTGGATTGGGACTTTCAACTCCATAACTTACTGCATTAACTTGAATTGTGTACTTTTCACCCGGAGTCATATCAGTAACGTCAGCCTCAGTGGAATTAACGGATGGTAAACGAACCCACTGCTTATCACTTTCAGTACGATATCGGATTGAATATTCTGTATAAATAGAATTTTCCGGTGGCAGCCAATGAACCAAAACTGAATTGCTTGTTACTTTTTCTATCGTCATGTTTCTCGGCGGATTTGGATCTAAATGAGATGAGAAAAATAAATTATAATTGTCGTTAAGGATGCTCATGGCATAGAGATATAAAGTACTTACAGACTGCTTGAAAATATTCATGTGGCTCACTCTTCAACTCATTGCTAATGGCAAATACTTTAACAATATAGCCAGCACCCGGATAGAGTGGTTTAAAGACTAATCGTGTGTCTTTTGTCAAAACAGTTTGTGTTTCGCCTGTGTCATTACGACTGTATGTAACTTCATACAGTTCCTGCTTTGAATTCACATCACTTTTCCAACTGATATTTAAACCCTCGCGAATTGATTTTAGATCCTCAATAATAGGTGCAGATGGTCGTGTTGTGATATAAATTGTTGTCTCATTTGATTCCATTTTCTTCGATATAGCCTGTACAGTTATCGTATAATTTCGTCCTGGCAATAAATTTTCAAGGACATATCGTGTCACGTCTGTATTCATAGAACTTGAATCACCATTGGAAGAGCCATCGACTTCATGATAACTTATACGATATTCGTCTTGCGTGCTTTGTGTGTCTGGACTCCACATAATTGTTATAATGCCATTTGAGTCATCAACAACCTCAAGATTATTGACCGGTAATGGTTTTAATGTCACGTCAGCTGTCGCTGGCCATGATGTGACCTTTCCTGATACTGTTTTAACAACAACCTGATATGTTTTTCCTGGCTCTAAATTGTCCTTAAATTCTAATGATACTGGACCGTCATCGGTTTTTGCAACACCTTGTTGTCGTCGTTGTGTTGTCGAAAGTGAAACTTGATATTTATCAAATTCACTTATTCCTCTGGGCGGTTCCCATATTGCTTTAAATGAATGCTCTGTTATTGAGTCCCTGTCAAAAGTTACATTCAACGGTCGTAATGGAACTGTCCGATATTGTGCCGTTGTTGGAAGTGATATTTCATCTTCAGACATCGTTTGAACGGATATATTATAAGCACGTCCAGGAATAAGACCTTTAAAAGCAGCTTGTGCCGGTCCGGGTGGTTCACCTTCTTTTTCAACATAAAGCACACTATCAATAGCATCAGGGGGATCTATTGAAACTTTATAATGCGTATAAATGCCAGCGGGATAGGGAGGTTGCCATAACACTAATAATGTCGTCTCATTACGGAACCAAACGATGAATTTTCCAGGTGTGTTTGGCTCTAAATGACAGGAAAAAAAATGTCATTAATGAAGTTATAGAGAGAAATGTTAATGTTGGATTATCATGGTGATAAAATTTAATGACTAATGTATATCTTGCAATTCAATTATAGATGATAAAAGCTTTATGTTATTGTTATGAGCTATTCTAAGCTGGTGTGGATGGAGGGCTTTAAAATGTGAATTTTTAAAGTTTTGTGAATTTTCATGACCCAAATAGTACAAGACGGTTAGTTGATTCAAGATCCGATACCAAACTGACGTGGTGCCATATGACTTGGTGCCGGACTCTGTTTGAATTCGGCACCATACCAGAGTCACGCCTGTTTCCGGGTTTTGTATCGTTTATCAGTTGACGAATTGGTTACCTAATCGATTGTTGAATTGGTTGCCGAATTCAAATCGATTTCGGTGCCAAGTTAGAGACATGCCAGCCTGGTGCCGGATCTTACAACCATTAGCCGATTTGTGCTATTCGGGAACCTTTATAATGTTAAAAACTTCATCAATTTATTAATAAAATTTCAACAATTTCCTATTACAAATAGCAATTTCAAGCATTCACCATCCACACAAGCTTATTTATTACCAAAACCATTAATCCATTACCTCTTAAAATTTTAATTTCCAACAAGTCTTTCTGAACATCTTTGTGCCGAAGACGTTCTATGTGTGAATTTATTTACATGATATAAAATTTATTAGATTTGTATGTTAATTATTTTATTGGATTTAACGTTGCACCATAAAGTGATTAATTGTAAGCATTGAAATAAAATGAAAGAAAATAGAGAAGAAGAAATACATAATTAGGGTAAAAAATCATTTGTTAGAATTCAAACGATTACTTAATGAATAATCATGGATCGTCTTATTTTTTACATAATTATTCATTAATGCAATAAACTTTAATGTTTACACAGATCGTAACTACTTTTGTACTTAAATTAGGTTCAATAACAATTAAAATGAATTACATCAACAAAAATAAATCAATTTACAAATAATACATAAGTGTGTTACTGCTCAATTTATTGAAAGCAATTTTGAAATGTTTGTTTTATGCTTGTGCTGAGCTGTTATGTGTGATATAGGTTACAAGCAAAAAATAAATAAATAAATTCATTTTATTTTACATATTTTCTCTTGTTGTTGATTTGAGAATTGGCGACTATTTATAAATACATAACGGTATGATGACAAATGGGATTGTAAAAATATTCAATTGTGTTGAATGAACGGTTTTTAGAGATTTTTAAATTGATTTCTATGTGGTTTATGTGAAGCTCATTGCAAGCTTATTGAAAGTTAATACTTGAATAATAAAAATTTATCAAAATTTGCATTCAGAGCACAGGTGGAACTGAGTTCAAAATTATCAGAAAAATCATTAAAATTAGTCAAATAACGATTTGTCAGTTAAGCAATCGGTATAAAGTTTGAGGCAGCATAGACCTGGCATCAATGCTCGATAGTGTCCACTGAACACAATTTTGGTCATACTCAAGCCGACTCAATAATTCAAGTAGAGTCGATTCAAAATCGACTCTAACCCACCAACATAAATGAGAAATCTCCGATATGGAGTTTTTAAGGCTTCGCAAAAGCTGTTTTATTAACACTAAATGAAAGCCGCGTCCGTGTAGCATCCATATTGTCAAATTAAGATGACTTACATTTGAGATTGATAAAAAAGTTTTAGCAAAGATTTAGAAGCTTCGTCTCGAAGCCTTCATCATGTGTGTCACTCAAGAGTACTCTACTCAAAAAAGTAAGTCGACTTGAGTAAAGTCAAAATCAATTAAAAAGCTTGAAGCTAACTTAACAAGTCTTAGAGCGTCAAGTGCTAACTAAGAGCACTATTGAACTGTTAGGCTACTGAATTTTCCGAGAAGCTCATAAAAAAGAGTCAAATCAGCCGTTAGAAGAACTTTAATTTTTTAACATTAATAAGTGCCTTGGCGAACGCATAAAAAACCTTAATAACGAAATAGTACACAATTTGAATTATTTTTGTAGCATCAGTTTCAAATCACAATTTATTCATTGTGAATCAATATTGCTTCATGTTTGAAATTAAATTTCTATGCATCTAAATTAAGGGCAACTTCTGCAAAATTTAATATTCATTATTAAATCAACCATTCCAACTTTTTGGACGTAAAAAATAAGTTTTTTTAATAAAGTGTGTGTAAAATTTTAATATTCTTTCTTCATCTTCCGAGAATTTTATTTTGGAAATCCCAAGAAATACCTGTACGATGTCTCAAGAAATTTGACATCCAAAGAACTTTCTCTTTATTATTATTATCATTTTGTATGTAAATCTCATCCTACCAAGAACGAACTTATTTTTTGATTATAATTTGAATTCACTAAGGTTACACGTGTTACTTAAGGGAACATTCAGAAATTATGTCACGCTTATGGCTCACACCTCAAGAGAGAGGAAGGGGGGAGGGTCAATTTTGTTGCAGAAAACATGTTTTGGTTCGTTCAGAATTCTGTTAAAAAGCTGCCATTTTAAGCGTTTCGTAATTTCCAAAACGTTCCTTAAAGTGAATTTGACATGCCACTCAACCTTTCATATCAACAAATAAATTACTCAGCATCAATAAATTTCGAAAATTGCAATCAAGAAATGTCTTTTTTTTCCGAAGTACCAGAAATCAACCTTATTAAATATTATGTATGAATATGTTTTAAAGTGTACCGTAGACCAACTCATAGTGTTCTGTTACACACAATTCCTCATAATTAGTGGTTATGTTTGAGCATTCTATGTGTTGAAAGAAAACAAATAAAAATGATGTTAAATGAAATAAAAAACATAAAAAAATTATACAAGAATTTTGAAAAAAATGTCACTAAAAACCTTTAAAACTAAAAAACCAAAGAAATTTGTCTTGTTAATTCCACAATAAATATATTAGCACCAAAGCTCAATGAACCAGAAAGGCTCATCTCCATGTCTAATCACTTACTTGTTGTAAAATTTCGACTCGTATAAGCAACAGATTCTTTGCCATCATATATCGTATATGCTTGAATTTGATATGTGACACCAGGTGTCAGATCCTTTAATTGATGTTGGAACGAATCATCCGTAACTGATATGGTGCGATTCATAAACGAATTTTGTTGATCTGATAAACTTAATATTCTTAACTTAAACGATGAAAAATTCCCCTGCAATGGCGGACTCCATGTGATTGTTGCATACTTTCCACTTTTAACTAACACACTAAGGTTCGATGGTGGATCAGGTGCTGTAATTAAAATAAAGTATTAATTTTTGGTGATTAAAATCTGATGTTCGTGCGAAACTTTTTTTATGTGTTTCGCTTCATTTGCAAAATACAAAATGTGAGTAAGTAGTCAGAAGGTCATTGTATGTTGCTAGAATAAGGCGCATTTAAGGCGGTTTATATTTTATGAATGAAAACTTGAAATTACAAGAGCAACGAGAAATGAGAGCTGTTCATCAATCCTATTGAGATAACAGATCAAAAAGCAGACCCATGGCCTGTGTGACTATGACTTGTCGCCAGATTCGGTTTAAATTGTCAGAGTCAGTGTCATGCTGATTTGGTATCGGATCTGGATCGATTAACCGAATTATGCAAGTTTAGAATCAATTTAAAGCTAGGCGGCTGCCAATTTGCAAATTTGGTCGATTGCCCAGTCTAAGTGGCAGCATGGGTAGACGTAGCACGTAAAGCACACGGCAAAGAAATGGCCAAAAATTCGGTCCCTGATCAACTTGACTCTTGAGGACGGATTTGATTGAATCTGGTTTAGGTCAGAGTAATGCTTGTATTGAGCGATCAATGCAGCTTCAATCTTTGATTTGGAACCGAGTACCATAACTCTTACTTTGTCTTAAACTCAAGAATCAGACAATTCGACTCTTGAAATCATTCAAAAATAGTAAAATAGTAAAAAGAGCTAATAATGAACTTAGACAATTTACTACCTATTAGACTATCTCAAGGCTTTAACTATTTTTTAAAATTAATTACTTCCATTATGCCTATTTCCAAACTTATTTTTAAGAAATAAAAAAAAAATTAACGTCCAACATACCAGTTGTGATTGACACTGTCCACGTCAGCCAATCATGATGTGTGGCATTTGTATAATACAGCCAAAAGCTATATTTTGTACCAGGAAGACCACCTGAGAATTGCAACTCATCACCGATGTCACGTGATGAGATTGTTGTGTTTGGCGATGGATAGCCATAAGGTGGATAATAATCTAGACGATATGATGAATCATCTTGGCCGTTGTTGTTGGGAATTTCTATCACAAGATCGGCACTTAAAGAGGTCTGAAATGGAAAAAAAGTAGGAAAAAAAATCAATTAAATAATTCGATACAGGAATAAAATTAACAATGCTAATTAATGATGATCCAATGAGTGAGTTGAGCCAATGAGCAATTACATTCCAATCATTTTTAATATATTTTACCAAATAATTAATGAGACTTTCAACCATAAACTTTTCAATAGGTCAACAATGCTAATTGTATTTCATAATTAATTGTGCGCATTAATGATTTTTGTTATTTCAATCAATTGCACAATGTCAAAAATAAGTAGAGTAATTGAACGAAAAAAGTTTTTACAGCGGTTTTAATGTAACAGTCAATCGATTTCCAAAAAAAAAGAAATTTCACAAAAAGAAAAAAAAAGCCGCAATTGAACATTGGAGTTGATTGTTTTGCTGAACAAAATGTTGTAATGATTGAGTTGATTCGGATGTTTTTTTGGGTGGTTGAAGAGTCGGATTGTGTCATCGATGGGTTACGACTAGGGCTTGAGGTATATTAGCTAACATACAGACTTGTGGATTATATCTCAGTAAAATAATGAATTGACTTAGCGTAAATTAGCCTATTATTTTTGCCAAGACGCTGCGTACTTGTCTACTTTGCTGCTGTGTCCTGACAAAGCCTCAATATGTCCAGATTGACTGTTTTTATACTAGACTGTTCCGGAACATGTATGGCTAACTATGTAATTGCTCATAAATCCAATTTCTTCAAAATTAAACTGTAAAATAGCGCAAATGGTTAGAAATGTGACATCAAGCTGATGTGACTCTGACTTGGAATTTGAAATTTTGCTTTATACCATTTCTACGGTGATCTGCGATTGGATTTTTCCTTTTTTGTATCACGATTACTTTTCGGGTTTTTAAACCGCGTAAATTTCACAAATAGATCAATTCAAAAACAGATACCATGTAACCAAAATGTTACATTGCTGTCCCATAGGAGCATAGTATATTTTGGATACACAAAATAGGATAAAGTCAGTCTTATTTAAAATACTTGGTAACAACACTTAATTTTGAAAATAAATCATTAAAATTATTAAGTGTTAATACATTCTGCTGTCAACATTGCATAAAAACACTTGAAACTGCCTATTCCTATGTTCTCCTATGTAAATTTGAAAATATGAGCACAGCTTCAAAATTACAACATTCATCTTCAGTTTATGTCATCCCCAAAAATTTTAAAAATTTAATGACTATCTCCCGTCCTTTTTCCCATAAAAACAACTTTTTTAACACAACATTTTCCACATTAAATTTAATAAACTCGAGTCCCACACTAAATAAGCATAAAAAGCAATTAAATCCTCATAACTGCATACCCCCAATACCAAAAACAAATCCTCAAATATTGCCGTCAAAAAAAATCTTATCATTAAAATATTTTTGTCATGCCCGGATATTCAGTGTAAATGCGTTATAATAAATAAACTTCAAGTGCTTATGGGCTTGTTTATGACAAACAAAATATAAAAAGCAAAAACTGAAGGAAGCCACAACATTAAATTTTGATTTTCTTTATAAGACAATAAAAAAATTTCTACAGAAATGTACTGCGAATGGAACAAAAAGAACATTAAGGTGTGGTGAAATCCATCATTCATGCCTTACTTATCAAGAATATACATTGCCTAATGGGTAATGTTGAGGTCAGGGTTGTTGTCTGTGTTGCTTTAATCAGGAGGATTTAGATTTATATCGACAGTAAGCAATAGTTCTAGAAACGGCAGAAGTTTCTCAACGTGTGGCAATAGACCAATTAGTGCCTTATCCTTGGAGGTAAATGCAATCTCTAGAATGTGGTGTGTCAGGGGCAGAACGTGAAAAAGTCGGAAAATAAAATCGATATGCCGATAAAATTCGGTCACAGGCTAGAGTTATGCTGACCTGGAGACACTATTTTCCGACCTTTTCCCGTCCTGTGCCTTTTGAGTAAAAAGCTACCTTCAATAAAAACCAGTGGTGGGCAACCATTTATATGTTGACCAAAACTACACACGGGATCCTGTTCATGGCATTTATAAACATTTTTGATGGCACATAGGTTGCCCATCAATTATAAAAACTAACTTTAAGATTGTGTAAACTATGCCTTATTTAACTTTTATTTGAATGCCTTTATTTGGAAAAATATAGCATCCTATAATATTTGAACGCAGTATCTTCAGCTCATAAGGCTGTGCCCTTCAAGCATTACGCATTATTACCGCTAACTGAATTTCCATTCGCAACAACAAGATGAACACCCCTGCTTGAAACTTTTATGAAAAATTGCTCCCCTCACAAATCATTCCGGTTGTTTATACGTGAAACAAGACAAGCGCAGTATATGCACACAATTTCATCATTAAGAGCATCTTCAATCATTTTCTTTCCTTTTTCTTTAGAGTCAAAATATGCTTCCTTGTCATACTTTTTCCTCCTTAGATTTATTGTAATACGAAGAAAAAAATAAGGGAAATGAAATAAAGGAAGACGATATAAAGGGGGTGAATGTGCCATATGCGCATTATTAAACATGAATTTTGTATTAAATTGTTAGATGAAATAATAGAATGAAATAAACATCTTAAGGATCCATTAATTTATTTCCATACATTAAACTTTTTTGCCTTTCAAGTAGGCTTGAAGCGGGAAAATTAGACGAAAAGTATTTCCATCAATTTTTTTTTTGCATGGAATTCAGTTCTAAGATGAAAAATTAGATTCTTAAACAACACAAGATGTTTCACGAGAAGATAATGATGAAGAGAATTGAGAGCAGATGATGAATAAGTTGGAGCAGAGGTGGACAACCTATTATTTTTCGGGGTACACTTTGGTGGTAAGTCAGCACATGACATACGGTTCGTGGCTTTTTTTTCCATAAACACTAATGTGCCGCAGCACACAGGTTGCTCACCACTGACATAGACTGTTGAAAATTAGGATAAGTGTGCTGTTCGATAGTAAAGTTCATGAGTCTAGGCTTATTGAGTTTAATTTATGTAATAAATCTTTGTGTTAAGAGGAAAAGCTAAAGAAATTTGTTATTTACTTTATCTCAGGTGATGTGCAGTCTGTCAATTCATCAAAATAATGTCAAAATTTATAACAAAAAAAAAAATACATTTAAGTTGAAATTGATCATAAAAGTGCATCAAACTAGGATTTGAACCCTTTAAAGTAATTAATTTGAAAAGTTTTTTCAATTTTCTAATTTTAACTTCTTATTGAGTTATGCTTCTTTAAGCTCTTTAATCAATATTAGAAAAGGAAAGGAAGTTTACATATTCTTACTATATTTAATGTTTTAATTAATTAAGTGCACGTAAGATTTTAAACACTCTTTCACTTTTAAATAATACATTGTATCTCAATTTAATTCAATTTATACTAATTTTCAAACTCTACGTTTACATTACAAATTACTCATAAATATCCGAGATTTTGAGTTTATTGTCTCAAGTAAGTGAATGTTTCTCACATCTTTAATTCATAAATTGTGTATTTAATTGTTCGGCTTGGTACACACGTTTAGAAGTTTGTCAGTTAAAGCCTTAATTGGCTAATATAAAATGAAAAATAATGTAAATTTTATGATTTATTGAAGTGAAAGGGTCTTGATTAAAGTATAAAGCATCATGAAGTTTCTGCATCAGTTACGTTGCTGTAGTGCCTGAATAGATTGGATTCTAGAGTGGTGAGTCATATTCTGACGAGAATGTCTTAGGCTTTTGTGGCCGAAAGGTTAAACAACAGACCGGTTATCTGCAAATCTCTTTTGTGGAGACCGAGGCTTGATTTTCATCAATGGCCGATATCGAAATTATTGCAAAGAGAGTTGTATAGATGATTAGCATTTGCACGATGCTTAACCACCCTACCCACCTTTTTCCCTTCCTCCATTGCCATGTTACAATTATTTTGAATTCTATTCCCATTGCAAACATTAAAATTCAATTCTAAACCATATTCATAATTTCATTCAGGCAAATTCTTAAATGGTTTTATTTGAATTCACAAAACCACCATTGCAACATTGTGTGAGAGTGTCATTTAGCTCTAGACACCTGATTTGAATATCAAAACAACCGTCCTGAGTTATGGACACAACCCAATTAGTTTTAAAGACTAAATTTCCAGAATCATCTGCATATAGCTTAAAGTCTCCTTCGAGAAAGATACCTGAATATCATTCACCGCATCATTTATTCCGTAAAAGCCATCGAATGGACGAGAATAAAAGAAACTTGTTTACTTTTATTTCGGAAATTTCCTTCTCGAAGTCATGTGACTGCTTCATAAAAAGGATATTATTACACAGTATTCAAGCTTCAATTCTACGAAACTTGATGACTAATTTTGAACAACTTTAAAGAATAAGCCATACAATAAAAACTTTGTATCCAACTTAAAAATTCTTTGTACAAAATTCATTGCTAAGTCAATAAAACTTTTGCCATTTAATTTGTTAATAATTGGAGAATTGCGTCAGTCAAACTTTGTGCCTTAATTTGTGTATAAATGGAACAAAAAAAATTTTGGAAGCTTCATTAAATTTTCCAGATTATTAAATATTTAAACCAGAGTTGGCAGGACTCCAATGTGGAGTCCGGACTTTCGGAGTCCGGACTCCGAATGTCCGGACTCCAAAAAAAAAAGTGGAGTCCGGACTCCAAAAGTCCGGACACCCGTGGAGTCCGGACTCCAATGGAGTCCGGACATTTGGAGTCCGGACTCCGAAAGTCCGGACTCCGGGACTCCGGGAGTCCGTGGAGTCCCATACAAAATTTTTTTTTCTTTTTCGGTTACACTGCGTAACAGTGGTGAATTTTTTGAAATTTTTTTCGATTACACTGCGTAACCCGAGTTGAAAAAATGAATTTTTTGACATTTTTTTCGATCACACTGCGTAACCCGAGTTGAAAAAGTGAATTTTTTGACATTTTTTTCGGTTACACTGCGTAACCCGAGTTGAAAAAATGAATTTTTTGACATTTTTTTCGATCACACTGCGTAACCCGAGTTGAAAAATGAATTTTTTGACATTTTTTTCGGTTACACTGCGTAACCCGAGCTAAAAAAGTGAATTTTTTGACATTTTTTCGGTTACACTGCGTAACCCGAGCTAAAAAAGTGAATTTTTTGACATTTTTTTCGGTTACACTGCGTAACCCGAGCTAAAAAAGTGAATTTTTTGACATTTTTTTCGGTTACACTGCGTAACCCGAGTTGAAAAAATGAATTTTTTGACATTTTTTTCGATCACACTGCGTAACCCGAGTTGAAAAAGTGAATTTTTTGACATTTTTTTCGGTTACACTGCGTAACCCGAGCTAAAAAAGTGAATTTTTTGACATTTTTTTCGGTTACACTGCGTAACCCGAGTTGAAAAAATGAATTTTTTGACATTTTTTTCGATCACACTGCGTAACCCGAGCTAAAAAAATGAATTTTTTGACATTTTTTTCGATCACACTGCGTAACCCGAGTTGAAAAAGTGAATTTTTTGACATTTTTTTCGATTACACTGCGTAACCCGAGTTGAAAAAGTGAATTTTTTGACATTTTTTTCGGTTACACTGCGTAACCCGAGGTGAAAAAGTGAATTTTTTGACATTTTTTTCGGTTACACTGCGTAACCCGAGTTGAAAAAATAAATTTTTTGACATTTTTTCGGTTACACTGCGTAACCCGAGGTGAAAAAGTGAATTTTTTGACATTTTTTTCGGTTACACTGCGTAACCCGAGCTAAAAAAGTGAATTTTTTGACATTTTTTTCGGTTACACTGCGTAACCCGAGTTGAAAAAATGAATTTTTTGACATTTTTTTCGATCACACTGCGTAACCCGAGTTGAAAAAGTGAATTTTTTGACATTGTTACACAGTGTAATTGAAAAATGTCAAAAAATTCACTTTTTCAACTCGGGTTACGCAGTGTAATCGAAAAAAATGTCAAAAAATTCACTTTTTCAACTCGGGTTACGCAGTGTGATCGAAAAAAATGTCAAAAAAATCAATTTTCAAGTCGGGTTACGCAGTGGTACCGAAAAAAATGTCAAAAAATTCATTTTTTCAAGTCGGGTTACGCAGTGGTACCCAAAAAAATGTCAAAAAATTCATTTTTTCAAGTCGGGTTACGCAGTGGTACCCAAAAAAATGTCAAAAAATTCACTTTTTTAGCTCGGGTTACGCAGTGTAACCGAAAAAAATGTCAAAAAATTCACTTTTTTAGCTCGGGTTACGCAGTGTAATCGAAAAAAATGTCAAAAATTCACTTTTTCAACTCGGGTTACGCAGTGTAACCGAAAAAAATGTCAAAAAATTCACTTTTTCAACTCGGGTTACGCAGTGTAACCGAAAAAAATTTCAAAAAATTTACCACTGTTACACAGTGTAACCGAAAAAGAAAAAAAAATTTTTTGTATGGGACTCCACGGACTCCCGGAGTCCCGGAGTCCGGACTTTCGGAGTCCGGAGTCCCGGACTCCAAATGTCCGGACTCCACGGACTTTCGGAGTCCGGACTCCAATGTCCTGCCAACTCTGATTTAAACATACTTCTCGGAAAGATATTTTTGGCATGAAAATGATTTGCCTTTTTGCTCTTTTATATTCAACAATGAACACTTTTTTGGTTCCTTATTTTCTTGCTAGAGATTTGGAAATACCAGTTCCATCTTATACCAGTCAGATGTGCTGTTTGGCAACTTGTTACATTTGCATTTTTTATTGAAAAAAAATTTGAATTTATTAAAATCGACATAACCAGCAGAACACATATAAAGGAAGGAAGAGTTGTGGTTAAAAATCATTTTAATATTAAAACTTCTTTTTCATCAAGTCATTGGCATTGAAGGTTGCTGGTTCTTTGATTCATCAAAAAATGGCAAAAATCTTTACAAAAAAAAGTTTTAAGTCAAAATTATCGAAGCAGTCATGAACATTTACTTTTTTTGTGTGAGTTTGTTCAAGTTTGCATGCAAATTATATTTTACCACATTTTGCAATTATAGTCAAATGCGGAGATACTGGTGATGGCTATGGAAGGTCTTTGACAAGTCTTTGAAAAGCTTTAAATGTCAAATAAGAGAGTTCATCGAATTTTAAATGAAACTTCACTTTATCGTCTGAATTTCGTTGCTTCAGAGCAAATTAAGGCATTCTCAAATATATATTTGTGCCTAAATGCTAAATCTTGTGATTCTTCATTTTTTTAGCATCCTTTTAAATGAACAACACTTAATTACTCTATGATGAAGTCATTTGATGGCCAAATAGAGATGACTTCAATTCACTACTAATAATTGCATCTCTGACTAAGCATCAAAAGATCAGAAGCAGAGCCTTTTACATTTGAATCGCTCAAGTATCGATGATTCATTCTCAATGCAATCATCCTCCAAGCCAAGCCTCCAACTTCACATGAAAATAATTCACATCAATAAAAGATTTATTTTCCTGTTGCTAAGTTCAGCCCACTTAATAATAAGCCACTTATTACATCAGATATTCTCAGTAATCGGCTCAGGACATTAGTTCATATTCATTAATAATCAAATGGTTCTGGTGGAGGTTTGGTTTCCACTTAACAACATAGTAGTCATGTCTTCATTACTTCGGAAAGACTTTACTGAATGAATTGACTGCTATAATTCTTAAAACTGACCTCTGCACAGTTCTGCGGATCGCATTTGTCATCGTAAATATGAATCAAGCTTCAAAGTGCTGTCACAGCAACTTCGCGTCTTACTGTCAACACGCCGAAGTAGCGGTGCTCTAGGAAGCACGTTGTGCTGTTCGTGATTATTAATTAAATATGCATTTTTCATATTAATTGTTTGCAGTTTGATGACAAAATTGTTAAAAATATCTTGGTTTTAAAGTAAGTTAGTAACAAGAAATCAAAATGCAAGTCTAAATGTCAATGGAGATAATTTGCATACTGCCAAATATGACTAACAATGAATCAACATTTTCTAAGAAATTTTACCCATAAAAGTGTAATTTATTACATAACATTACACCAAAGAAAACATGTCAAATTCATCCTTACATTGTGACTTCTTACTTCATCTGACCATAAAAAAAAACTTTTTATTATATTCCATCATCTCTTTTTCTTTATTTTCCTTCCGTATATATTCTCGATACGGCTCATTCTACATGATCTTGGATAATCTTTTACAACTAGTTGTGACATGTGTTTGTCATTATTTCATTATGGATATTTATAAACAGAAAGATTTTTTTTTCAGTCATTGTCTATTACTTAGCTTGCCTTTGAAGTGGTTTTAATATGTTTATAATTCCCGTAATGTGTGACATATTGTGGAATTAAAATCTACTCAAAATAAGCCGTGTGAATATTCTCACAAAAAATATTTTCAGTCTTTTATGTTCTGTTTTTTCAATAAAAAAACTAATTTAAAGTGGTTTATTTCATTTAGTCATGCATATAAGTAAGTGCCCCATACAGGGAATTTTTTTTCATAAGAAGATTAAGCATATCCATGAATGTTTGCATTTTTATGGCTAGTAAAAAGTCGAAAAAGCTTAAATTAAAATTATAATCATGCATAAATAAAATGCTTAATGTTGGGCAAGAATTCGAGGTAAATTAAAAAAAAAATATACTGAGTTAATTGTTGGTTGTTGCTATAACAAGCATATGCTCGTATATTTTTTAATTTTGTACACATGTAGAACTTTGACTTCTGAGCTGTTATGTTTCATTTCAGGCGATGTTGCGTAATTCATCAATGTTAGTCAGACTAGAGCATGCGACTTATTAAAAAAATTAGTGTTTTTGGGATTAGTGACGGATTGGTAGGAGTTATTGTAGACAATCTAATGGATTTTACTAATATATCATTGGTGGCCAGCCAGCTGCATGGCTTACCACCAAAGTGTGCCCAGTCGCAAAAAAGTTGCTTACTACCAGCATAATTCGACCAAGAACCGTAAGCCTATGTTTCCTGCAGTTTTAGACTGTTCCTTAAAGCTAGGTCAAAGCTGCAGACTTACGTTTATTGTCTGCAGCCCTCTAATTTTGGACGAACCCCCACAAACTGCTCTAAAGGCAGCTTTTGAAATATATTAGATGTTCACAAAAGGCTGAAACAGATAATCTACCTATCTGGATCACTTAAGTGGCTAAAGGAGATTTGATCTCTCCAGATACATAGCATAATTGACAATTCTAAGTAAAAGCTACATCAAAAATGCGGAAAACTAAATTTAAAAATAAATTGCTATAATTTTATCAATAACATATCGTGTTAAAAAATTTAGTACACATTTTGTTATCATTTTTAAAATTGTTTAACTAAATATTGAGCTTGTTTGAACAAAATTCCATAAAAAACCCATATTAGTACAATATTTGGTGTAAAAATTGATACCAAAATAGTGCGCAGTAATGAATATATGTACATTTCCTATTGATCTCTTATCTTATCACTAAACATGTGAATCAAAATTATTTTCAGTAATTGAATTTTGTAGCAATTCTTCGATTTTGATTACTGCATTGCTTTTTAAATTGACGGTGCAGTAAGAGTTTAATCAGATTGGTTGATAAGGTGCTACTTAGGTTAGGTGATAATAACGTGAGTGCATGTATATGTTCTTAAGTGCAAAAGTTCACTGTTTATGGTTTCCTATTAGAGTGAAGTCAAGGGTGACGGAAGCTATGCGTAGATTAGTTAGTATAATGCAATTATTCAGGGCTGTTTACTAGACAGGCAGAGGTCCGTGAATGAACGATTTAACGATGAATATTACTGTAATACGGATATACAGCAGATTCTTTCCGGAATCTTCAATTCATATAAAACTACTCCCTTAAATAGACTTTCTCTAATCTTTTGGAAGTCTGTGGATATCCAGTTTTCCAGAGAATGCAATACTGAGCAGGACACGTCAAGAAGAGACCTCCATGAAGTGTTTAAGGCTCCGTTAAAGCTTTTTTTTAACACTAAATGGAACTTGCCTGTATTTGGCGTCCATATGGATCCTTAAAAGCTCCATGGTGTAGCCTTCTTCATTAATGTCGTTCAAGAATTTACAAAAAGCCAGAAATGCATCACTACACTTTGAAGCAAATCATCAAATCATATATTTTACTGCACGGATTAGCTAGTAGAATTGTATTCAATTTACTAGACAATTTACAATTTAAATCTCACGTACAATTCACAATCTATATAAAAATTATTCCTCGAATAAAAAAGAAATGCGATGGAATTGCAGTATGACGATAAAACACGTTCATAACTTCACACTTAATATTTGCAATATAAATTCACATTTTATTTGAACATTTGATATCTTCATGAATATAATTTTCATTTCATATCATAGATATGTAAAATGATCTATGTAGGAAATAAAAAAAACCGCAATTTAGCAATTTCATTCAATTTCCTATATTATCCAATGCTTATGAAGTTCCCCATTTGAAATAAATTCGAAAAAGACTTTTTTTTTGTATGCACAGGGAGTATGAGTGAGAAACAATATAATGAAATGACAATGAAAACAGGCGAAAAGAACTTATTTTTTATGATATCTTGACAGTTTGTTGTTTTTGTCTTTTTTTTTGGAAAAAATAATGAAATTGTTTGGCAAAGCAACAAAAAAAGTTTGAGTAAGCAGTTTTGTGAATGAAATTTCAATTTCAATTTTTCTTGAATTATATTATCATGGGAAGGCGTGAATATTCTCATAAAATATGGAAATTTGATTTTTTTCCTTCGTAGGGATTTTTTTCAATTTATTGTCAATTTGAGATTAATTTGAAATATTCATTACAGTCGAAGAGAGGCGGAGATGATTTATGGTAGTTAGGAGTGCAATTGAGAATTTTTTTGAAGATATTGGTTGAGTTTTCAATACATTTGAATTTGATTTGAGAATTGAGAAATTAATGGTTGATTTTTTTGAAGCAGGTTGGATTGAAGCTGGAATATTTTGAATTTATTTGAGTTTTCCTTTAGATTTTTGAGAGCTTCTTAAGAGAATTTTGATTAATAATATGATTTTACTCAATTTTACATTTCTCTTCTCTTTCCTGACTATGTTTCTGATATCAACCATGTTTCCACTGTCCCACTGACCTTAAGTCTACAAAATTTAATGAAATTTCAAATAATCACAAATTTTCACAATTGCCATTTAAATACACACAATTTGACACCAAACACTAATTATTTATTAACGAGCATCTGGATGATAACAACATCATTCCGACTCAACAGTGTGGCTTTCGCACAGGACGATCAACATCTCACCAACTCATCAAAGTAATCAAAACAGCAAAGGAAAACATAAGCAGGAAGAAATCAACAGGAATGATCTTCCTAGATGTGGAGAAAGCATTTGACAGAGTCTGGCATAACGGACTCTTGTTTAAAATGATCAAATTAGGGTTTCCACTACCACTTATAAAAACTGTAAGATCTTTCCTAAGTGAAAGAACTTTCTCAGTTTTTATTAAAGGTCAGTTCTCAGAAACCAATGAAATCAAATTCGGAGTACCACAAGGAGCAGTGCTTTCACCAACTCTCTACAACATCTACACATATGATATTGTAAGAGAAACAACTAACAATATCGCACTCTTCGCAGATGATACTGCATTGTATCATTCTGCAGAAAACTCAGCCGATATTTTAACACATCTACAACACACTGGAAGAAAAGTACAACAATACATGAACAAATGGAAAATAAATCTCAACAAACAGAAGACTCAAGCCTTATTCATCACAAATAGGTACTCCAGGCAACTTCCAAGAGACAACATCAAATTCCTCAACGAAAACATCAAATGGGAAACCGAAGCTAAATATCTGGGAATGATAATCGACAAGAGAGTGACATTAAAGCAGCATGTAGAATATGTGACCAACAGAGCTCACACTGCACTAAGACTACTTTATCCCCTCATCAGCAGGAACTCACATCTCGACGTTCGAAACAAACTTCTCATCTATAAGCTAGCCGTGAGACCCATCTTCACATACGGCTGTCCAGCATTTGAACGGATGGCAAAAACACATCTACAAAAACTACAAGTACTACAAAACAAATTCTTGAGAATTGTTCTCAACAAAACAAGATACGAAAGGATATCAGATCTACATACTGAAGCAAAAATACTAGAGATGTCAATACAAATACCCAAATACCCAAATATTTGGGGTATTTCGTACTATTTGGGGTACCCCAAATATTTGGGTGTAAACCCAAATATATTTGGATCTGCTTTAAATTATCACTTTTTAGGTACTTAAATAAAAAATTCATTAAATTTTTGATTTTACCAGTGAAATTTATCGTGAATTTTTTTTACTAATTTGATTTTAACTTCATATTTTGAAACAAAAAGCCTAATAAGCTTACATTAATAAAATTTGTCAATCATAAAGCTAGCATAGATATTTATATTGAATTTAAGTTATATTTAAGTGTTTTTTGATACATAATCTAGGCCGAAAGGAAAGTAAAGTTGCATAAATTCAGCCTTATCATTATCCAGACACGATAGGCAGGAAGACAAGGAGATAATTAAAAAAAGAAAATTATATTTCTGTATATAGATAATAGAAGAAAAAATCTTTGAAAATATAGTTTTGTTGATCTGTATGAGACAAATATGTTCATCAAGAATTTGAAAATCTATTCAAGAATCTGCTGTCAATGTCTGTTTTAAACATCTCTCGTGGGTACAACGGTAAAAATGGGTACACGAGTTAAAATAATTATTAGATTGACTTTTTAATTTTAATTAAACTAAGTTGCGAATGTCTTTTCCAATAATGAAACAATACAATGACTGTTATTTGAGACAATTTTTAAACGAAATATTCTTGAAATTGTCCATAAGTCTACTTTTTGGACCGAAATTTTTTTAAAAATATTTGTACAAATATTTGGGGTTTACTATTTGGGTATTTGGGTATTTGTACAAATAGTAAAAACCCAAATAATTGACATCTCTAAAAAATACCCTCTATTGAGGACTACGTCGGAAAGTTGCAAGCGAATTTCAACACTCGTCTTGCGTCGCGAAACACCGAATAAACCACAACATAAATTAAAGCAAAACAATTTTAAAAATAAAATCAAAAACTAAGTGATGAAGGCTATAAGCCAGAATCCTTTAAAAATTTAAATACAAATAAAATGTATCCAAACTTTGTACATAATTAAGTTAAAAATTTAATGAATAAAAAGTTTATTTAAAAAAAAAAAAAAAAAAAAAACTAATTATTTATTTATTATGGACATGACGTAACTAAGGGTTTTCAACACCGAGACCAAGACTTCCCATTATCGGTCTCGATCTCAATCTCGATCTCGGTCTCTGTGCTGGCCCAAAAAATTAATAAAAATTGAGACTATAAGAAGCATTAGATCTAGGTCGCGATCTCGATCTTGATCTCGGTCTCTGTCTCGGCCTAATAATTCACAAAATCCGAGACTTCAGGAAACCCAAGACATAACCTCAGATAAAATATGATACTCGACATCAAGCAATGTAATTTGATTCCGTAGAATTTCCTAACATGTAAATTATTAGAGCACAATCGATACAGCAAGTAGTATCAAATGAAACAAAATATTCAATCATGACATTTAAGAGTAAGTTCAAATGTGTGAAAAAAAATTTGCATCAATTTACTTTGAATTGGTGTCAAGACTTGTTATTTTTGTCAATTATGAGATATAAGATAAAATGCCAAAATTTGTTTTGCAAATTATTGATAATTTATGTACCGAGAATGTTTGGTAATAATTTTATATTTTTGGGACTTTCCATTATTTTAAGCCGAATATTTATATTCGTATCGTGACTTGCTAATTTATTGTTTTAGTTCCTGTCTGATGACACCGATCCTGATGGCTTAGGATGACACATGGGTTTTATTTGTTGCACATTTAAGAAAGTTGTAAAAACTGGTGATCTTTTTGTGGTCATCTGATCGGTTTTTACTTGGAAAGTCCCAAAAAGAGATTGTTGATAAAGACAGTATAACATTTGGTATTGGTAATTATCAAAGGGGAGTCAGCGATAGAGTTAGCTTCAGACGCCAACCAAAAAAGGTCATGGATCACAGTTGATCTCGCGAGCGACACAATTGAAGATGGTTCCGATATGAAACATTGAAAGCTCTGCTAAACCTCTTTAATTAGCACCAAATGGAAGCTGCCTCTGTTTAGCATTTTGTATGGTTACTAAAAGAAGGTGGCTTTCATTTATGCCCTTCGGGTCTGTATGACCAACAAAGTAAATTAAACAATTATTAAATCAACTGACACTCGATAATTACAAGCACAAAATTTCATTTAATCAGCACAAAAAAGTATCATTGCTCAAAGTAATGCAAACAGTTTTTTAACTGACGACCTTGATTCCATTGGTTTCATAACAAATACAAAATTTTTCCCTTTTGCGCAGTTCTTAAATTTCATTAATATAAAAAAATTCAATTTAAAATGATGCAAAGCAAGTCAAACGCGAACGGAAGGAAGTGAATGAAAAATTCATCAAAAAATGTCATCAAAATAATTTATTTATTTATTTATTTATGCCTTTTTCTAATAAAAAAAATAAAGTATTAATCACTTTCGCGGTTGATGTTCAAAATACATAATATGGATAAAATGAAAGGGAAATTTTATTTTTTGTGCATATAAAATGAATAATGAAAAGCGAAATCGATATATTCAATCATTTTATGATCAGTTTTATTCATATTATCTTATGTCAGTGGTGGATAACCTGTGTGCCGCGGTACACTAGTGTGCCGCCAAGATAAAATGAACTATAAGCCATATGCGGTCAATATCAAGGCTTATCACCAAGGTGTTGGTCGAAAAATAAAAGGTTGTCCACCACTGTCTCATATGAACAGTAAAAAAAGTGAAAAAAGTATAAATATATAAAAAATTGTTGCTTCTTGTCTTATCAGCATGTACGTGAATAAATGAAAATTTATTAAGACATGAATGTACATAGAAAATACGAATTTTATACATCTTCAAATGAACAAATTTCTTCTTTCGTACAATTCGTTGAGTTTTAGAAATCAGAACGACCACAAAACTCAACAAAGCATCAAATTTTATTTTTCTTTATGCTTTTTTTTCAACTACAAATTTTTTGTTTTGTTTCTTTCCCCCCTCATCGTATGCCTACGTACGGGCAAATGATTCATTAAGTTTTCAACGCATACAAATGACTTTCACTCACATATATATTCACGGCATTTGTTGCCAAACACAAAACATTCAAAATAAAATTAAAACAGATTTAAGGCAACAACAAGGCCCTACTGGAAGTATATTTTTACGCCTTTTAATATCGCTGTTGTTATTTCACTTTTAATGTGCAAACAAAAGAAGAAAAAAATTTAGTCGTAAATGGCAAAATTATGTTAAGGATTTGAAGGAAGCATACCGCAAAATCACGAAGTATTTATGGCACGTAGTGCGATGAGAAAACACCTCGTAGATTATTTCAATAAAGTCATAGATTAAAATGTGAATGAAAAGTGGTTAAATGGGTTCAATTGAGGGCATTTAATGGCGCAGTTGTGGATTCTGTTTGCTGTTTGGATGATATGTTATTGTTTTCTATTTTTTTAAGCCAAAGCTAGTCTTAAGGTATGATTTTTTGGTATTTTTGATGGATTTTGCAGAATAGTTGTGCATTGAAAACTTTAAATCTAGTTAAATAGGATATAGTCATGTTGTAACCATAGTAAAACGCCCATTTAGGCGAGTATGCTCTTTGTCTGTTAATTTATGTCACAGACAGTTGCACTGTCAGTTAAACCAAGTCAAAAGGGTGCAATACGGTTTCAATTAATGATCAGTGAAGATGCTTAAACAACGCAGCTATTTGAATGTAAATGAACTAATCCCAGATGTCATTTTGTCTATCTTAATTAAACGAGTCTGATTAGAATGTCTTTAAGTTTAGGTATCTAACTAGGTAGTGACTTATTCGATTTCATTTCGACATCATGCCAGTGAAACGCAAGCTAAGTGCCGGATTTTGAATCGACTGACCGACAAATTACTTGTCAATTCAGCCCGACTGTCAGCCAAAATTATTAAAATTCGTAAAATCTAAAACCACAAAACATTCACAGAACTATACAAAAATCTAGCTAAAATACGTTCTCGTACGACTGGGATTAAAGGTGTTTACACGTCCCAATTTTCAGGGAAGATTATCTCAGCAGGAAATTTGAAAATTTCCGTCAGCTTGCCTGACGAACGATAAAAAGGAAAGAATTTTTCATTCATTTCTCTTCCCTCATGCTGATGAATTGTTCTGCTTTATATCAATTTTCACGTCTTTTTTTCTTTTCTTCATTTTATTCCATCTCAAGATGTTTGCCGATGATGTTTACATTTGCTTAAGTATTCCCTCGATAGCTCCTCACAAAATGAATAAACGGAATGAATGAATGAATGAATAACTGAATGAATGTCTATAAATAAATGTTAAATTTTATTTATTTTAGTAAGAAAGACGAGTTGGAGATGGATTGATAACTCTTTTAATTATACAATTTGTACAGTAATGAATACGGCTCACAAAAAAATATACAGCATCGCTGCATTTAAGAGTTATTATGATAATAATAAATACGAAGAAAATAGAATGGGATGGAAAAAAATTGAAATGAAAATTATTGATATTAAAAGGCAATTGAAATGTTCATCTACGTTGGGGAAATACACGAGAAGATGTGCCAGCAGAACTACTTCTTTTTTGTTGTTATTTATTTACACAAGTGCGTTAAAGTGTATGAATATGGATGGAAATGTTTGGAATTTGTTTTTAAATATAAATAATGATTAATTTAATGTGTTTTTCAAAGTATTTGCCGGTAAGCATGTATATATATAATTGAAAACATGTGTCAACAGTATTATGTAAATATAGTTGCAGCATGCAGGAATAAAGTACATAAGCCTGAAATTTAATTGAATTCATCTGAAGTTTTGTCTATTCATAGTACAGACAACAAGTTAGTAAAAGTAGTTGTTAGCACCGGAGTTTGGAGTTTTTTGATATTTCTCCTAGCAGGCAATGATACCGCTCTTAGGGAACCGACTTGACATCTCAACATTTGTGATAAAGTCTACAACAGAGTCAGATGGAAGGCGTTTTGTTCCTCGACTAAAATCCTTTCAATCTTCCTTAAAAATATGACCGAAAGGAAACTGAGTACTTGAAATTACAACTCAAAACCAAGATACAATCCAAGTTATATGTAAAGCAGTCTTGAGAAAGCAATCTTCTGATTTTAAATACACATTCTTAAGAAATGAACATCGCTCACTACATATAGTAATGTAGCTTCATTATTTTTATGACATCTTGACATTGAGTATTTCTGTAATATTACATGCCTGAAATGAACATCTCATAAATTTTCATACAAGCTCCATGTAAAACTGTCTTCATTTTTCACATGCACTCAATCTCAAGAGCCTCAAAACATTTTCACATCAAAAACCGCCAAGTTTCATACTCAAAACTTTTTCAACGCGATATTGTCTATAGAATTTCCCTCATGTATTATCCATTAACACAAATTGGCTGGAGATGTTGAGACTAATAGATATAAATTACGAAGTTGGTTATGATAAGCCACAATGCGAGATTTTTTAGCGCGATGTAAAATATTATAGATGATGTAAATGTTTTATATTCCGAAAGAAACTTCCAATCAACAGTCACTTAATTTAGTTAACATATAATTACATCCTGTCTACCCTGCGGACCTGAATTTTCAATCATCTCGCACGGATATAAAAAATAGCTTTCGATTTATAATTTAGATTAGGGAAATAAATGGAAGAGATTTATTTTAACGTTCAGACAGGCCACAGAAAAAAAATACAAATTGCTCAACTTGTACTGAATTTGTTGTATTGCATGCTATTGGATAGAAGTCTTCATTAAATATTTACAATATCTAGCTCAAAAAAAGGAAGGAAAAATTAGTGTACTTCAAATGAATTTTTTTTTTGGTAGATTAAAGCGCTCTCCCTAATGATTTTCCAATCTTTTACCTCCTACTCCTATAGTCAGTTACTTTCTATTCACCCTCGCAAATGCAAAGTGTTTTTCCTTTTTTTGATGTTGTTGTTGTTGCTATTGTCGTACATTCATTCACGTTCACATGATTTAAAAAGGCCCATTTATATTTCGATCATGGAAAAAATGAAAATTTATGTCGTTTTAGAAATATCCTACAGGGATATTTTTACCTTCATATTGTATTTAGTGTGATATCAATACGCACAGCAGGAATGAGAGGTAAATCTATGTGAGAGGAATTGGGAGAGGGAGAGGGAGTGAATCACCAAATTTCAGGCTCCGACCCTGACAAGGATGTATCTACGATTTATAAACGATGAAATCTTCTCTTTCCTGGCCATACAAATCAATTACGAACTATGGCCTCCCTCAGATGGCGTCAGAAACTTACTCAATCGCTGGAACATCACTTGACAATTTCCAATACCATCTTTTGAATTCCCAAATCTTCCTTTTGTGAGTTCTTTGGCAATCCCAAGTGTAATAACAATCTTTCAAAATTTATCTTAGAATAAAGATTGAGTTTCTGCAATTTTTAACACGTAGCAAAGCCAATATCATTGGTATTGCTAGAATTTAGTTGATGAAGAAGGAAGGGGGTATGAATTGGATTTTGTAAATTCCGCAAAATTTTAAAAGAGTTTTGGAATTTTAATTTTGAAAAATATTGTCAAATTGAAAAATTTGTTCAAAAACACAACCCCCATGGATACATCCCTGTTCCACTGCACAACTTTCACATTATGTCAAAAAGAAAAATTTATAAAAATTGTTTCATGCGGACGAGTACAAAATAAACTTTAAAAAGTCGAGCAGGCAATGTAGAAAATTTCTTTGGGGAAGATTTAATTAAAGGGATTTAAAAGAATAATTAGGTAATTCATGGGTATTTATTATCGTTTCTAATTTGGTGTGACTTGGCTTTGAAGATGACAGGAAGAAGTTTAATGGAAAATTTATGGCACGTTAGGAGTTTTTTGATGGAGAAATTTATTTTATTTTTTTGGGGAATATTTGTTTTAATTTTCTTGTTAAGCTGACAGGTCTAAAGATTTTAAAAGACTTAAAGCGGAAAGTTAATTTTTCAGCATTATAGAGAGTTTTTTGGGGTACAGTTTTTGTGGAGTAGTCAAGGAGAGTCAAGGAGAGAAAATGATGAAGATTCAGATTCTGGGGTTGTTTGCATAGGTACCGACATAGGTACCCACATCGAATTTTGCATGAAGTCAAGTTGACTTTTGTTAACTTTTTTCGGATTTTTATGGAGTTCAGTCGACTTTTGTCCACTTTTTCATACAAAATTCAAATAGACTTCGAGTTCTGGCATTATCCACCCTCTTATTACATTCTTCTATGAATTTAGTGTGGGACACTGTGATGAACAAACGCCCCTTCCTGTAATTACCATAATTAAAAAACTTAACATTAAAATATTTAAAGTCACAGAAAATCATCAGCAATCCCATTAAATGCATAACAATATCCCTCATCAGAATTTCATTAAATTTTCATCAAATTATTCTAATTTGACCAGTTTAGACGTTTAAAATATTCAATAGAAATTTGATAGAAATTCAATCTACAATAAGATAAAATCTCTCTCATATAATTAACAGAAATTACATTCGAAATTGACGACGGATCTCTGATTTAAGGTATCATAAATCTACAAAGTACGAAGAAAATTTTCCTTTCATCAAAAATAATTGGAATTTGATCTCAAAAAGAGAAGAAAATTTCATTTTAAAGAATAGCTTGATTTGAAGCATTCAGTTACATTAAAGGTACTACCATTGACTCCATAATACCTTCATTTCCAAGGTAATAAAATTCAGTGACATGAAAGAACGCAGAAATATGAAAGAAAAAAAGTGAATGCAATAAAAGGAATTCTCGTCATCATCTTTTCTTTATTTTGCTATTTTAAGTGCTCTCCGTAAATAAAAGAAATGTAATTCTTTTACCCTCGGTGCGTTCACATTTGAAATTATTTTTTCTTCCTTCCGACATGTTCACCCTATTGAAAAAGATTGTTCCTCTCACTCTCTCGTGTACTGTGATGTATGATAACATTGTCCTTGAGGGTGTTTGCTAAGAAAAAATATTTGCTGGAATAATTTTCCAATGCATTTTCCTTTTTCACGAGATTGTATAGGTTGTATGTACATATTGTCTTCATGGTGACATACTGAATGAATGTTAATATTGCTGGGACCAGTATTTAAATGACTCAATAAAAGGTTGTTTTTGTACAAATGATTGAGAATCTGGATACACAGATTGTTGCAGGAAGTTTGCTGGGAAACCCTAATTAAGAAACCTATGTAGATACCCTAGCAGTCTCACTGACACCAAGTGTGCGGAAAATGTTCCAGTCAATCTCGTTTTTATTAAATTTTGGTCGCTTTTGATCACTTAACTAATTTCACACCCTTGCTGCACAAAGAACTCATGGAAAGAAGATTTCGATCAAGGCTGACCATCAATGCATTTAATATTGGAAATAGTTAAATGATGGGCAACAACTAAAATTATCATCCTTGTTCCACGCGGAAGCCAAATCTCTCAATTCTTAATTTTAACTAGTCTCACACCTATAGAGAGCAGCGATTGAGCAAGCATTAGACGCCATCTGAGAGAAGCAATGTATCACAGTTGACCAGCACATGAAGTGAAGTAACTAAGTAACTCTATAGCCGTATGACCCAAATCTCATTTCATACCTAGACTAATCGTTCATTTGTCACAGCTATGCTTGATTCCGATTATGATTTCAATTTCAAATATCCAATAATTACAATTCCATATCCAATTACTTTGATATTACATTAATATGCGCTACAGTCACTTCCCCCACTAAATTTCCTTCACAAACTTTGTCCCACTTTGATATATGTGAGATAAATTCTAGCATTTTTCAATATTCTTAACATTTCATCCAAATGCCATTTCCACAAAAAGTTTCACAATCTTTGACATTCCTTATCGATGAACAAAGTCACAAAGTGAAAGCTGATAGAACAAATCGATAATACATGAGCCATTAAATTAGATGAATAAGACTATTATTTTTGCACAACTCAAAGGCCCTATAAAAATTGAATCATGGGAAGGAAGTTTCATGCAATTTAGCGCGTCTGTTTTTGACGGTACTTTTTAAAAAATTCATCTCACATATTTTTGCTGTGCAGATTTAGCTATTAAATTGTAAACAAAGGGTGAAAATTCAATTTGTTTAAGGACCGTTCAATATCTAATTCAATCCATTCCATTCCAGTTTGATGTTATAATAGAATAAAAGCAGATCCATTGTTGTACCATCCCATATTTTTCACATTAATAAAAATTTAATCAAATGGATTTATGTGTCTATGTATGTGTGAGTGTGCTGGCTTGAGGGAGAGATAGAATGGAATTCCATGCATTTTTAGCATACATAAAAAACAATCATATTCTAACAAAGGCCATTAGATTGCTGCTTACTTCTTTATTACAGCTCATTCAACCAATTCTAATGAAATAATTTTTTTGTTATGAAGCTCATGGGAAGTTGATGAATTTTCTGCGCATTTTTAGTTTTGCTTTGAAAATTAAATATATTTTAAAAATTTTAATGAGAATTTGTTAATCTTTTTTTGTAATTTAGATTTAATGATAATTTTCACAGTTATTGAGGAGTTGAATTTTTTATTTAAAGTCTATTTAAAAATTATAAAATCTGATTAGTTCCAATTTCATACATATTGTTTACCCTAAAGACACACAATGAAATAACGTCAAGTTATAGCATCTAACAGGGTGGCAAAGCCAGTTACAGAGTCAGATGGAAAGCATTTTGTTGTAACCTAAGTTCCACATAGAATCATAATTACAGTAAGTAATTTAGCATTGTATCGAACAGTATCGAGCATGCTGAATTATGTGAATATGCTCATTGTTTCTTTGGGAATGTCTCCATCCCAGTATGATTCTAACGTTATCCGAATTCGAAAAAAATGGGTATTAACTAATTCATCACATGAGCCAAAGTAGTTTGGTGGCAAAATGGTTTAATACGATTCAGTACCTAATCATCGCAATATCCTGTGATCATAGGCTTTGAGATTTGGCATGAAAAATTCATCATATGTATCATACTTCTAAGGAATGAATCGAAAGCCATTTCCCTAAATAGCACAAATGGGTCATTCGAACATTCGTGAATCTGACATAATATCATATATAATGTCATATACGAATTAATTCCCAAACCATGCAAGAATTACGTCGACCTACTGCCGCATTTGTGATCGATTGACCGACGTGTGTTATTTGGGGTCGTTTATATTTCCAGCAACAGCACTCATAATGTAATTCGTAATAATTTTTGAATCCATCTCATGCCGAAATTTCCTATTTAAAAATTGATGGCAGAAAGAACGAAAATGGAATTTATTCTAGACACCTGTATTGCTGCTGGAACCCATAACCCAATTTCGATAAAATTAATTTGACCATGTCAAAACGAAGCCCCCAAAACAACATCAATTAACTTCTAAATCGTGCTAATAAATTTCGTTTATGTTCAACATTAATTCCGCATGTAAGTCCATATATTGATATATTGAGTGAAGTAAATTTATTTATAAATCTAATGCATACAAGGTTATCTTAAATTTACCAATAATATAGCAAAACACTTCAACTTCATATTATATTAAAGCAACAAGAAACTCTTTATTTAATAAACACTTATGTATGCGAACACATTAAATTCAATATACGAAAGAGGGATTGTCGAATTCTCTAAACAAATAAAGAAATGACCTAGAAATACGATATTCAATTGAAGCTGCTGAATATTATTTTTTGTGGAAAAATAAGAAGGGAAAGAAGATTAAAATTCTAGAGACATGTGAATAGATGTGTTGAAATATCCAATGTCATTAGTTATTTAAGCCTTTTGAAATGGCTGAATAAACTCAAGTGTAGGCAGATAGTGAAAAAATTAATTCCCTTTTTTGTGTAACTCGATAATGCTGATTGAAGATTATTTCCATAGCTATCGAATTGCTTTTCATTTTCACAAAAATTGACAAATCGATAAATCTTTAAAAAATCATTTAAATTTTGATGGATTTCCATTAAAATCGGTACAAAATTAATTGAGGGATTTAAATGCGTTAATTGATTTAATGATCTTTTGCCATTTTGGATCTGACGAAATTATGACTTATTTTTTGAAAATTTCATTACAAAATTGAATAAAATAAGACTGAGTCATGCTGACGTAAACGACATTGACATTGCAAATGAAAAAAATTGCTGCTTTATTGTAATACGTGAAATTTTTAATGCTTATTTAGAGTAATTGAGTATTCTGATTCATATAGAATTTATCATGTAGGATTATAATTGTCTAGAGGAAATGAGATTTTTATTCGAATATTTCAAACATGCATATTCCCAGTGGAACAGTTTGCAATTAGTCGACTTTATGTCTAGTATTTAAAAAAAACATTGGCTTGATATTTGTGGAACTTGCCGTGGTTTGTCAGTTTTTTAGAAGACTTAGGGACGACTACTTGCAGCCTGATGTACTCAGGAATGACTTAGGGAGGGTTAAGTAGTTACGTGACTCTTGGGGAAGGTGCCATAAAGGATTACGATTTTCGTTTCATAATTTTGTTACATCCCTTAACTTTTTTACAGACTTTAGTCCATTTGCAGATCTTAGCTCTTTAACAGACATTAGCTTCTTTCCATAACTTTGCCCCTTTATCCATAAGCTAAGAAATGACATCAGTGATGTAAATGGCAAAGCACTCGACTTTCGTGCGCACCAAAGCTCTTAAATTAAATCCCAGAGACATCGTCTCATTTTCTCATATGCATCAACACTCAAGCTTTCATATTAAAAACAAAGAAATTCCCATCAAGCTTCTGACTGCACAAAACATTTCAATTCGTTTTATTAAATTGAATAATTCTCCATTACTCAACTCGATAATTGTTATGTAATGCATGTTTATAATTATCTACTCAATTACATTCTCTAGATCAATACCTTTTTACGTACGGAAAAGCCTTCTAAAGCTTCATTTCAATCTCACATTAAAATTTCCAAATAATTTGAATTTAAGTACCTGTTTCAATCCACTTATTAAAAAAAATCTACTTTTTAACAATACATAACAATTTATGGTAATTCTCAATAACACTGTAAGCACATTTGTGCAATTATTATGGAAAGTTATAGCATGCAAAATATTTTTAGCTTTTTTGCAAAATTAGCACAACTACGCAACTGCCTCAATTTAGATTTTTTAAATTTTTAATTAAATCATTTTTAAAAGTTCCTATTAAAAACATTCCAAATGTCCATTATATAAATCATGTATTCTTTACCTTAGCAACATAAAAGTCATTATTCTGTTGCTTTTTTAATTACAAAAATCTAATTACTGAGGTATTCTTGCCTTCAAGATAAATGACAAATAATTAGAAAATAACAATTATTTAGAGGTGCTTTTGGATATACGACGGTCAATAAACTTTCTCGACACAAAGAATGAGTCACGAGTAGGAAGAACTGAAGTGATTCTCTTGCATTAAGATTAAAAGCGCAGACAAGAGAGTTTTTATTATTTTTACCTCATAATGCAACGCATTAAAAATTTTATAGTCATCTGTGTAGTTACTTTGAGATAATTAAGATGAAATTATTATTTATAGAGCTATAGCTGGCTATTTTGTGGGCTTTAAATGATATACTAAGGTCATGCCAAAAGGATATGCTTGAATTCTTATGGGAGTATCTTCAGGAAACCCAGATATCCCTAATTAGCACATATTTCGTCTCTTGGACTGTCTTTGACTGGCAACTGGATACCTCACATCAGTCAATTATCCAAAAGTTCGACTTCAGGTCGGCATGACTCTGGCACGATGCTGAACTCACAAATTCACTCACCAGACTAGTATGGATCTGACATATTTCCGAATTTTGATCGAGTCAGGCACTATGTAAGAATCATACCAGCCTGGTGTCGGATTTTGGATCGATTAACTGACTTGTGCTTAACTTGTGATATTTGGGACAACAAGTCAAACAACAACCTGTTCACTACTAAGATTGACTACGGAATTTACTAAGATTGACTAGATAAATTCACATTACAGCCCTGACTCAGCTACTCTATTAAAACGTAACAATCATCCCATCAAGTCCATCACAATATTGTTTTCTGTATGTTCATGAGCAAAATAAATCTTGACTGTTTTTTAAGCGTAGTGAAAGCAAGCAATTTTGCATTAACAATAAAACAGAATAAAAATCGTTTCAATGAATGTAAAAACAAAATTGTCGGCTCTTAATTCCCAACAATTTTATTAGTCAGTGAGAATTGAGAGTCAAGACTTTTATTAGATTGCAGCATCATTTCAATTTATGTCTATGAATGTAAATCCGGTATATGCTTATTGAGTGCTTTTTTTGTTCATTGCAAATTTTAATGTTTTCTTAGGAATTTAGAGCTGAGATTGACAGTGTATGTAAGTGAGATAGGATGTTGATGTTATCAGAAGGGAAGGATTGGGGGGTCTAAAGTAGATGAAATATGTCTTGATGATGCAATCTTAGAAAGTAAACGATAGAGATAAGACAAAAAAATCTGGACCAAGACAGACGTTAGTCTAGTCTGAGGCCAGATTTCTCCATCGTATGCTTTCTCTAATACAATCGAATTTCTCTAGCATATTTGAACTTGAAACATATTTGAAAAATTGCCTGGAAGACACACGATGTCTGAAAATCAAGCCTTAGTCTAACCAGACTCTGGACATCAAATTTCATTGAATATGACCTGGTTCTAGCATCATACTGGTTTGTTGTCGGATTTTCCGTCATTTCTACGACGTGTCCTTTGCAGACATTAAGTCAAGTTTAAAGAGTAACAAACCACGTCATGTAGACATTTGTTGTACGCCTTAGTCAAAGAAAGACATGAAAACGATTTAAAATTCTTCCAGTTACATCCCTGCAATGTATCTAAAATTGGATGATCATTCAAATGAAATGAAAAAAATCATTCCAATAATAAAAATATCGATTTTATATAGCTTTGGATGCATAACAATTGAGAAAATTGTTATCTCAATTATGTAAATTAGAAACGTGAAAAAACTTGTTTATCATGAAGCTTCAATCGACCCCGATAGGGGGAAATTGCACGCAAAAAAAGAATTTGTATAAAAATCATAGCGTTTAGCTCTTTAATGCTCGGGAACAAAAAATTTCCTTTGTCTCGTTTTACATCCCAGCAGTAAAATTTTTAATGGTCAATTAATCTTGTGATTTTTTAATGTATTCTCATAGCATGATACATTATGAATTTGAAAGACTCTTTTTATTCCATTTACTATAACAAACCATGCACACCCATATACGTACACATGTTTAGTCGACCATCTACAATTATACATTAATATCAAGCAGTGAACACAAAATATTTTTTTGTACAAAAAAAAAGTCTTTTTATCTCAAAAATTCACTACAAATGAATGTAGATATGATAAAAAAAAAAGTTTATTTTCGATAGATATATATTTGCGGAAATGACAATTTTCTCTTTCACTTACGTACATAGACATGACAATCAAAATTAATTCAATATCACAAACATATACGATCATTTTGCTTCCACAATGAATGTGAGTATGGAATGTGGAATGGAATGGAATCTACAGAAACAATATTGTGTGATATATACATTGGCATAAAGAGACTGAAAGTTTGCAAAGTGCAAATAACGTAAGAATCGAGAGAGATGTGAGGGAATACATATCTACACAGTACGAATCAACATTCTATTCTTCTGGCTTGCATCATCGTTTATGCTCATTTTTAGCGAATTTTTGAGGAGATTGTGCTTGACTTTTGGGTCACTTTGAGCTTTGATTGATTTGGTAGTTAAATTAAATTGTATTGAATTGTTTGTAAATTGAATTTGAATATGCTGTGTTGGATATATGTGGGTGAATAATTTGTTATTAAATGGTAATTCACTTAAAAAATACAATTTCATAATGTTCGCATTATTGGTTCCATATTTAGTAATAATAGACAATGCAAAGGTATTATGGAAATTTAACGTATTTTAGGAACTTGAAAATGTTCATTAGTCTGTCTGCTTGGGATCTAGTTTACTCGTATTAATACCAAATGACACATCATGGCCATTAGGATAGCGCTACGTTGTTGTTTTAGGGAAAAACGTCTGGTTGACGTCAATTTGTTTCTTAAAGGCACATCGTCATAGGAACGACCAAAATTTGTCCATAATCTT